>NC_137501.1:9407500-9465000 GCF_041902795.1 Electrophorus electricus | reverse complement strand
CTCTCAACAGGACAAAATGCCCCAAACGCCACCGTTGACAGGAATGTTTGGGTCCAGTGGCTACAACAAGAACTTCTTCCAGACAGAGGAGGAGGAATACGGAGGCCTGTATTACCACGACAGCAACCTGGCGTCTGGGTCTCTGGAGGCTCTCATTCAACACTTGGTGCCCACCGTCGCCTACTACCCAGATGTAAGGACCACTCTCTGCCAAATGTTGCACAAACCACTATCCCCACAAATGAACCTTAGCTCATGCGCTGCAGTCAGGTTTATTTCTAACAGGGTTTTATTTTAACGAGGGCACAATTAACTGCACTTCTGATTTCTCTCCACAGAGGACGTATATCTTCACGTTCCTGCTCAGTTCCCGCCTCTTCATTCACCCCTATGAGCTCATGTCCAAAGTGTGCCATTTGTGTATGGACCACCAGAGACTGAGTGACCCTCAGGCCGACAAGGTAACAGCGGCCCTGGCGCCGCTTCACTAAACAGCCGTAGGTCAGAGGAGCTTTCGGATATGCTGGAGCTGGACTTTTATGCTAGAATCGTGAGCCCCGGTTTTGACTGGAGAACTGTTGCGTTTCTGCGACCTCCGTCTGCAGGTGCGAGTCAGAAAAATCGCCCCCAAGATCTTGCAGCTGCTGACAGAGTGGACCGAGACGTTTCCCTACGACTTCCGGGACGAGAGGGTGATGAGGAGTCTGAAGGAGCTCACACATCGCCTCAGCACGGGAGACGAGGTAAACAGGGCCTCGCGAGACTTGGAGCGCGCAAGAATCACGCGTTTTACAGTCGTGGCTGGGTCGAATTAAAAAGGGTCAAATGTCTTTTTGTTGTTGTTGTTGTTGTTGTCGTTGTTGCTTTCATCCTAATTCAAAAGCACCAAAATGTGACTTAGCATCTTGTTTTGTAGTTTCGTGTTACCAGATCGCCTTCCGTACCGCTGGTGGAGGTACTGCTTGCAACTCTTGGGGTGAAGCAAGAGTCAGTTGTTGGGGGAGGGGGGTGGGAAAGAATTCTTCAGTCTCAAAGCAGTTTGTCGAGCCTGACAAGGAGGGAGAAGAAAGCTCTATTGTTCGGGTGCTTTGGTCATTTAAATAGCTCCATTAGCGTTGACTCGAATGTCACTGGTGTAGCGTTTTTTCCCCCCAAAAGGGGATTTTCTTTCCCGGTAAATGAAAGAAAGAGGGTCTTCGTGGCATTATTTATGGGTTGGTTTTTGCCCAGTTCTTGCTTATGTTATCCCACCCCCAACTGCTGGTTTTAAACTGCGCATAAAATGCACTTGACAAGAACCTGTTTCATTTTCTTAAGTGGTTGGGATCGTCTTCCTCATTTTAGATGTAAACACCCCCCCCCCCCCCCCATTACGCCGGCGCCCTGTCACCTGCTGTACCTGAGCTGCTCAGTTCCTCGTGAGTCAGGCTGGAGTTGCCAGCCCTTGGTGTTCTGTGTGTTCAGCACAGTGTTCTGTTGCCTTCTGTTCCTTCCCAGCCGAGTGGTTACGTTGTCCCTCTGCAGGGAAAGAGCTCGATTTTGCACTGAGAGGTTGAAGGAAAAGACTAGCAGCAGGCAGGGGCAGACACTTAAATAAAACACACACACATACACACACAAACACTCAAACAAACCTCTCGTGGTCCCTAAGTCTTCCACGGCTCATTTAATTAGCAGATGTGTGATGATTGATCTAGTTCATCCTAACCAGGAGGGTCGATTACTTTCTCCTGTGGTTCATATGCCCATTTGTGGACCCTCTACATAATCAACAGAAAGAGGATCAATGATGAGCATTGGTTAGTTAACAGATGGAACACAAAATCAGACCCAGCAATACTCACTAAAACTCATGGTTAGGGTCAACATGGTTAGGGTCAAGCAGCACCTGTTACCACTCAGTGTTTAGATCTAAAAAAAAAAAAAAAAAGAACAAAACAACACCTTCAACTGTCGCGTTTTTGCTTGGATTATGATCACAGGACCATCAGGTCATGACCAAGTCATGACCATCAGGCAGACCTGTATCTGTGACTGTGCAGACACAGTACTGTATGTTAGCTTCAAGGATGCATTCATTGTCATTTAGATTAATGTGGTTTGTATTATCCAATCCGGTGCACTGTCTGATACTTCCTGCACTGTGAACTGCATCTCACCCTTAGGCAAATAGCATTAGCTTCATCTAGAGCAGGTTACTGGCTCTAGACTGCAATTGGGATTCCTGTAATTCAAATAACATCATAATTTCCTTAAATAATTGACCAGGCCTGTGTATACAGTTAAGCATTATTACACTTAAGATCAAGAAGGAGATTTTCAGACACACCCTGCAGAACAAGGGCGCTCCTCCTGCAGATGATGCGGATTACAAAAACAAGAAGGTTAACCCTGCGCTGCAGAGCTCTTGGTTCCTGTTCAGCAAACCTAGAATAGATCCAGTAACATCTGTCTCTAGACCACAGTACGATCTTCAGGCCTTTGGTCTGCTGAGGCTGTCATTATGAATGCGGTCATCTATATAGGGAAGGACGAGCCTAGCGTAACCAAGCTCTGTGATCTAGGCGCGACCAGCGGGTTTGGCAGCCGCTAGGTTGCCCTTTGCGTGGCCCGTGTTTACCCCGGAACGGAGCTTGCCCCACCGAGCCCTCGCCTGGAGGTGTGGCAGGCCTGCAGCCCGAACCCCGGCCGCGCCACAAGACCAGATGTCTGAGAAGTGGCCACCTTCCTACGAAAAACAAGCGGGAGGCTACCAGCTGCTTTAAAACGCCAGCCAGTTATCGCCATGAATTATTTCTAAAAATAATTGCACCGTCCTGTTTGTGCTGGGGACTGAAGCCTTCCCATATGGTGACCCTTGAAGAGGCAGCTATCACAAACACATTTCTTACCTAAAATCCATTGACGTGAAACCTCTGAATTTTACAGCTCATACCTGCTGATAATTCCTGTTACTTTGTCAAACTGCACAAATTTCTTCTAGAAGGTAGCACGATTATTTTTTTAAAACTAAGAATGGCGTTTCAGGCAATAACTGTCAAGTTTATTATAGCCAATGCTCTGTGGCGCACAGAGAGACTCCACAGTCGTCTGTGCTGTGCCAGCTCATTGCTTGACTGATGGGGCCGCCTTCCAGTTTCCCAAGTATCCGTCCAGAAAGTGAAGAGTCTTTGCATGTTCTTCTCACATCCATGACTAGTTCAAACAGCAGTCGTTGGTCTTGATGTGGGTCTTGAGTTGCAAGAACTAGACCTTGGCCTTTTGGTCTTAACAGAGAGCGTACATGGACTTCACACAACAAAAGAAGTCATTTCAGAATCCGAGTGATATTAGTTCACTTGGATGTTTACAGAACGTACTTCAAGCCCACAGACCTGGTAGCCAGGCCATACAGGATATTTAAGGGACTTCAGTGTGGGGAAATGTTATTTAAGCACCGCTGTCCGTCGTAGCGCGTTTCAGGCTCATGTTGTTGGACCGAGCCACGAGAGGACGTGAGCGGCCTAACATGGCGTTAGTAAGTCCTCTGAGTGACCATCCACAGAGAGCGCTGTTCTAGCTCCTTTTTCGTAACCCCACCGCCATGCCGGAATAATCCACCCCGTCAGCAGGACGCCTTGTCTGTAACCTGGCAGTGCTGACCGGCTGTTTGGTTTTCTGCCCTATAATCCCTCGCCACGCGCTCTGCCGTTACCTTCTGTCTCGGCCGATAGCGGAAGACTGTTCCGGCAGAGCGCTCACGTCTCCTCCACTTCTCCATCTTTCCTCTCTCTCTCCTCCACAGCTCTATCGGAAAACGGCGCAGCAGATGACGCAGGCGCTGATCCGTAAGCTCACCGCGCTTGGCCAGTACGAAGAGGCCCTGGCGAAGATCAGCTCCACCGTGACGGACCGGCTGACAGTTCTGAAGAACAAGCCCCAGTCTATCCAGAGAGACGTTCTGACCGTCTGCAGTGACCCGTTCACGCTGGCCCAGCAACTCACACACATTGAACTGGTGAGAGGACCTGCCACAGTTCACCACAGGCCTGCGTCGACTTGCCTTGTCCTGACAGTGAGGTCTGAACCGCTGGTTGCGGGCATCGGGGCGGTTTTGGTGACTTTAGCAGTTCTGTTGTTTAGATGTTTTCAAGGTGACCACTGGAAGCAGTTATGACTGATGGTGTGTTTGAGAAGGTTATTTGTTTGTTTTTTAGGAGCGACTCAGTTACATAGGACCCGAGGAATTTGTCCAGGCATTTCTTCAGAAAGACCATCTTGACAACGAAAAGGTAACTTTAAAACATCAACAAACACGTTAAATTATTAGTTTTTAAAATTCTGACTCCCTGTGTGACCCCTCAGAAACACAGGGAACAACTAATATTGACTCTAGACAAATCAATAAGTGCAATCTTCGCACCACCCCGGGGGTCAACGCAGTGTCAACTTTTTCACACAGTAAACCGAGAACCTCAGACATTCCCCTCACTCTTATCTAGCAACATATCCACTCTATCAATGTTCTCCTGAACACAGATTCCTTTATGGCCAGGTCCCTCGCACCCCCCCCCCCCACCCCCAGCAGAAGTTTACCTCAGGCCCACCGCGTTGTCAACAGCCGCTCAGTGGCACTCTGCTGCTAAGCAACAGCCCAAGGCTGGTCCCTTTATGTGGCCGGCAGCTCTTCTTAAGCCCTCGTCCTCAAGCATGTCCATCAAGAAGAGCCAGACTGGCCTTTGTGTGCCGGACAGCACGCTCACTCCCAAGGAATGTGAGGAATGAGAGGGAGAAAGGAACTCCAGCGTCCCGCCAAGTATCAGCGAGCGTTATGTGAATAGGCTCCAGTGAGACGCTGGTGCCTTTTTGTTACGGAGCGAGCCTTTGATTGAGGGATCTTGGGCTGGGGCTCATAAACCTAACACAACTTTCTTTCTTTCTTTTTTTTTAAAATCTCCAATGAAACACAAGTCATCACAGCGGAAAAAAAAACAAACTCAACAGCCCTAAATGCTAAATAATGGAAAATTTACTTCACACGGAAAAGACTAATAGGTTTTCCTTTTTTTTTTCTTCCTGATCACTATAAGGTTTTTTTTTTTTAAGTCGGTTGGATTAGACTAAATGTGATCAGTTTTAGGCCGAGGTGACACTGGTAACACAGACGTTGTCTTCCCGCCTGTACAGCTTTTAGAATCTTGCGTTTAGCACTTCAGGCACTTATGACCGTGTTGACAAGCTGTCCAAAAAAAAATGTCTCCGCAGACCTGTTTCAGCAATCACAAGAAAGCCAGCAACCTGGAGGCATATGTGGAGTGGTTCAACCGGCTCAGTTACCTGGTGGCCTCTGAGATCTGCATCGTGAGTGCCTTTTACGTCAGACTACTCTCGAGCCCCCTTTCAATGACCTGCACAGTTACGCTGCTGGGCCTGTCATAATACAGAGCAATTACAACGTACAATGGCATCACAGCAGCCATACATTAATTATGATTCTTTATTCTGTCATCTTGTAATTAGTAAGAAGTGCATGATCTGTGGGGATGTTTTGGACTTAAACACATCGCTCAGTCTTTTTGTGTATGTTGGGATCTCTGTCCTGCAGCCGGCGAAGAAGAAGCACCGAGCGCGGGTCATCGAGTTCTTCATCGACGTGGCGCGAGAGTGTTTCAACATCGGCAACTTCAACTCCCTTATGGCCATTATCTGTGAGTGCCTTCATCACACTGCTGAGTCTTAGGTCCGGAGAGAGCCCTGTGTGGCCCGCTAGTCTGTCCGAATAATACGGGTTGTTATACAGGGCGATCACGTAGGCTTTCCTAAGCCCTGTTGTGACGCCCTCCACAAAGACCCAAACGAGGAACAGACTGCTGCTGACGTGAGCTGGTGTCTTTGTTGAGCTGGTTTGGCGGGTGAATGTGATCCAAAAACGTGCGACGTTTGAGTGGGAGCTCTTAGTGAGTGCAGTGCGAGGGGAGTGTAGGGTAACCTTCTCGCTGCCGGCCAAGGGGCTGAGCATGCCGGGGTAGAGGCAGCTGCGCGGGGCCGATGGTCCCCGCTGAGCGGCTCGACAGATGGGAGGGAGAGCGTGAGAGACACAGGAGACGGGGGGGTGGTTGTGGGGGTCAGCTGTCCCTTCCCTGGAGGCCAGCTACACACAGACTACTACCTGGGCCTCGCTCCCCAGAGACACGGGACACACGTTGGAGTCGCCCCTAGAGAACAAACGAGTCACAGGAAAGGCAGAGAACTGGGTCAAAATTCCCACCGTCACCCGAGAGATCAGAGGGAAGAGATGAAGACGACATTTCTGCCTAACACCTGTTGGCACGGAAACGGTTTTCCTTTGTTCCTCGTGACGCGTTTGTAGATGCTATCAGCTTTGGTCTTTGTCTGCAATGTTGTTTTTGCAAAGGGGAAAGTACAGAATGGCCGTTTTAAATTAACAACAGTTTCAGCTGACAGACACTTATGCTGAAGATGTAGATTTTGTAAAATGGATTGCAGTGGACATTAGAATGACTTAAACTTTAGAGTGTCTAAACTTTCAATTTTACGTAAAATTTAATAATCCTAATTCTTCTACTTCTTCTTGTTAATAATAATAACAATATAGTAATAGTAATAATAATTTCTCGGGCTCATCTCCCAAACTAAAGCCCCTGTAGCAGCCAGTAGATTTTCTACATCCACTCAGCCAGCTGTTTAGGTCGTCAGAACAGGGTCCATGGTAACAGAGAGTTTGGTCAGACAGCCTCGGCAGTACATTGACCTCACGGCTTCCTGACTGCTGACTCCGCCCGGCTGTAATGAGCCCCCGTACTGTACGCTAGCCGCACTCTTCCAGAAAAATGACTCGCCCGCCAAAGCTGCAGCTTCTAAGAGACGGCGTGGGCCCAGCACCTGAGAAACACCAGCTGTGGCAGGAAATGGGTCTTGGGTGTTGACCTACGTTTGTTTTGTGTGTGCGTGTGTGTTCCTCCACAGCTGGCATGAACATGAGTCCTGTGTCGCGGCTAAAGAAGACCTGGGGCAAAGTCAAAACAGCCAAGTTTGACATTCTGGAGGTTGGTACACTCAACCCCCCTTCCATCAGTATTTCTTTTAAAAACATGTTTTCCATTTTCTTAAAACAAGGTTTTGCACTGGCTGTTTTTCCTGGTAATAGTGCTGGTGAGTGGTTGTGAGTCACGGGTGGGATTAGAATGTGTGGGAACACTCGGGGAAATGCAGCAGGAAAGTCATTGTGAAACAAGCTTGGCAAACTGCCGTGTACGTAACGTAGCAGCTCTGTCCAAATGGTACTGATGCTGTGCATGAGGCCTGCAGGCTGGCCATTATTCTGGAGACACACACACACACACACACAGACAGAGTGCTCAGCCCCCGACAATGTGGAGACCCATTCATTCCAATTAAAATCTCCCGCGGGTGGAAATTACCATTCTTGGGCCTTTAACATTCTGAAATACAGCATCCCATCTCTCAAGTGGGTCCGTAAATGTTTATAAAGGCAATGGATGAAAGAGGTTGCAAAGTCATTTAAGTCTTTCGCTGAAGTCTTCCCAGACGCTGCGTATTTACTGTCTAGAAACGGACTTAGGCAGGTTTTGATTCATCTTTCGTCTAGGAAAGGCAGTGAGCTGGATAATTGGACTAGTGTAAAGTAAACAAGTGCCCTCCCCGTTCTGGCATATCACAATCATAGGCTGCTGCCTAATCTTTGGGGCTTACAGGGCTTACAACGCTTTCCGTAAACGCGGATCGGGACAGATGGCTCGAGGGAGACGTGACGCGTGCGCTCCGATTGCGCGGCATTGTAAGCTGGGGCCCAAGCGACCCCCTCGCCCTCCCCGTCGGAGCATTTAAAGTCAGAGCCGCAGGCGTTTTGGCTTCTGCTCGGCTCGGAGTGCAGATCCGTTCACCCGGTCCCCATGCGAGAACGTTCCTGACCAGACGGTTACTCAGGCAGCTCGTTTCAGCCTTCAGTTAAATCAGTGGTTGTTACGGTAACCCGAGCTTTTGTGGAGGACGTCGAGAATGTCACTAACTCCCTTTTCTCCCTCTTTAGCACCAGATGGACCCTTCCAGCAACTTCTACAACTATAGAACAGCGCTGCGTGGAGCCACCCAGAGATCCATCACCGCTCACAGCAGCAGAGAAAAGGTGAGTTGCCTCTTAATTTAGAACATCCTCGCCACACGGGTTTTTCCTGCTCTCTTAAGACTTTCTGACTTGGCTTTTGTTCCACTGGGACTTGACACGTAAAATGAGAACTGACTCAATCGCGTAAGGGCATTTGTTTGGCCTTGCTTTGCACACGTCCACCAAAACAACTTTTGAAGCACTTGATGTAAAACCGGCCGCTGCCGAGTGTCGAGGCTGCAAACAGGCGATAACGGTCCCTTACGCAGAAGCCAATGAAGATCGCATGGAGCTCCAGTTCTTTCGGCCTGCCGAGAAGTGAGCACCCTGCGGGAACGCGGATGCTATGATTAGCGAATAGGGGAAGTCATCTGAAATGAGACCCTTGGGCGGACTCAGCGCTGCGGAGAACCTCCAGCGTCCTCTCGCCCCTGGCCAAGAGCATTACGTAACGAGGCCAAGGGCCGAGCTGCAAATGCAACAGGCTTCCGCAGGCTATACGCGAGAGGGGGTGGGCCGCTTCCCCCGCCGAACACGCTGTTCTCTGCCGGAGCAGTGTGGCAGCCAGCCAATTCCAACGACGTTCCTGTGTTCCCTGGCCGGGAGTGACCCAGATCGATGTATTCCTGACCTCTCCACATAGCCGGCATGGTAGCTTCCTTCATGTGATCTCCTTGCTAGCGCGGGGATGATTCGGGAAGAAGTTCTCTCTCCCCTTCCCAGGCTGCTAGGGTCATGAGACGGAATGTTCCTAAGCAACTCTGGAATGTTCAGCTTCACCCAGTCTGTTCTGGCGGTGGGAGTTGATTTGTTGACAGTGCTCTCGACATGCTGGAGCTGTGTTTTGTTTTTCTTTTTCTCCTTGTAGTTGTGACGACACTGCAACTTTGTTTCCCCCCAAATCAAGTTTGTTTTTGTTTTGGTTCGCATTGTCACTCCAGGGATACGCAAGAACAAAAATAAGTCCTCCTCTGTGCCACCCAAGCAAGGATATCCACCATAAACAACTCAAATCACAGCCATAAAGGATTTTGCTAAACTCTCTGAAATTGCACCCAGGCATAGAGAAGCTGGAGTTTTCACTGCCACTGACCGTTGAACTGTTTTACTCCAAGTGACGGTCATCTTCACATACCTTTTGGTCTTGTGTTTTCAGCTTTCCTGTATTTTGCATTGGAAGAATGGCTGTCTTTTTTTTTTGTTGTTGTTGTTTTTTGTTCTTCTCTGTCTACACAGAAATTGCAGTGCATCTATATTTATGGAGAACTTGTTTTGCACTTTGCTTTGGCACAGGGCTTATCTCAGGTGTTGTGACATCAGAGCTCCTTGTCTCGTACGCAGATCCTGCTTCTCTACCACGTGGCATGTGCTCGAATTGTGTACTAGTGTCGTACTCGGCGTGAGCCCAGAGGTTAAACCTGTCAATGCACAGCAACACGTGTGCATTTTGTAAAATGCCGCTGGTACCGTTTTGGCGATGTTGCAGTAACAAGGATAACGACTGCAGACTGGGTTTTGTGCTGTGTGTGGAACGGAGCATGACTAAGTCTCCTTCTCTTTCAGATCGTCATTCCATTCTTCAGCCTCTTTATCAAGGACATTTACTTCCTGAATGAAGGATGTGCCAACCGGCTCCCAAATGGACATGTCAATTTTGAGGTAATTTAAAAATATATATATATATTTTTTAAAAAGCCCCATCCCCCCCACCAGTGTTACCACGTTAAGAAATGTAAACGTTTCATTATAACCACTGCATAACAGCAGAGGCAAACACAGAGCCTGCTTAGCAATCGTGACGATCGAGCAGACACCCAAGTCCTCTCGCGCTAGCTGGGAAGAAGGAGGAAATTCGTGGGGGCCCAGCTCGGCTCCGAGGACGTGGCTGCTGACAGATGACTTGGCTTCGTTTTTTTTGTGGTGCAGAAATTCTGGGAGTTGGCCAAGCAGGTGAGCGAGTTCATGACCTGGAAGAAGGTGGAGTGCCCCTTCGAGAGGGACCGCAAGATCCTGCAGTACCTCCTTACGGCGCCCGTCTTCACTGACGATGGTAAGCAGCCCTGCGCACACCGGGGTCCTGCAAGCCCCTCCCCTGCCCGGCTTCAGTCCAGCACATACAGCCGCTGAACTTGCAATCCTCCCAATCCCATCCCCTGTTGGATGAATTCTCAGTCATAACTTAAGGGGTAACCCATTTCAGACTGCCATCTGACCTGTTCAGCGTCTGCGCCGTCACGCACGCACTCAGACCTGCTTCCCCTCAGGCCACGTCACACCCCTCCTCTGACACAGAGCAGCGTGCCATTAACGCAAGTGCCTGAATGACCTCAATCCCAAAGAATTTCCCCCGTGCAAATGGGTCAAACACTTTCCAGTAGGCACATCTTCCTCATCCTTTTCATCATCCTCGCCTTCGGTCTTCACTCTCCCTCTTTTCTCTCGACAGCTTTGTACCTGGCATCTTATGAAAGCGAGGGACCAGAGAACAACATGGAGAAGGACAGATGGAAGTCTCTCAGGTGCGTAGGCGGGCGTGTGCGTGCGCACGCGTCTTTGTTCGTAAGAGTCTGTCACCACTCACTCGTCACAGCTATACAGCAGCTTGTTACCGACAACTCCTGCGTCATAATAAGAACAGACGTGCGCCAGCTGATTTAATGTCTGCATGGATTCCCGTTGAGTTTGTAGTGCTCAGCTGGCATGAAGGTTGCTGTGTCACCAGCTCGGACTGGGAGGGTAACGGTGCCTCTCCACTCTCAAATGCTGTCACTTGCACGTACTGGACGAAACAGGCAGATTTCCTTCGTTTAGCATCAAAGCCCTGACAAAGGAAACTGAGACGTTGCCTAGCACCGTACTTAACGGAGGGCATGTGGAGCGGTGATGTTGGTAATAGATGACAATCCACAATCCCTTGATCAGAGTCTGGCAAAAGGTGTACACAATTAGTTTCCCCACTGCCGTCCAAGTCAGAGAGTGAGAGGAGAGATGAGAGAGGTGGATGTGGGAGTGGTGGGCCCTCCACCCCCCACCCCCACCACGACAGGATCTGTCACATCACCAGGTTCTGTGTGGGTCAGCAGAACACGCTCAGACGGGGGCGGGGCAGGGCCGTGACTCAGCACTTCAGTGGCAGGAAATTAACCTTGCGCTGACCAGAAATGAGCGGGTGAGCGCCAGAACAGAGCAGGGCGGCAGATGCGACGGGAAAAATGGTTTAATCCGACTCGGGAGATGTGTGATGGGTCGTGCTGCATTGTTTTGATTCGTCTCTGACCTACTTGCTCCCCTTGCAGGTCGTCGTTGCTGAACAGGACGTAGTTCCTCCCTGTGTTGGAGGACCGGCCGTGTCTCCTTTACGTCTCCCCGTAAAGTGAGAAGTATCCCCGTTTTTGAAGGGAAATCTCCTCCATGCTGGAAGAGATTTTGTCTCTGTTCTCGTGCAGCTCCAACTACATCTCCTTTCTACAGGAAAAGAACCTTTTTATGTTGTTCATACTGGATAATTCAGATAAGCTTTCTTTTCCCTTTTTGTAAAGACTTTGTAACGTTTATATTCCTTTAAAAAAAAGACTTCTCGGAGAGAAACAGTTTGCCGTTGTTGAAATTCCGTGGCTGTAACCAGCGATGCGTTTTACGATGTCTCTTGAGGGATACAAATAGTTGGTGCAAATAGTCTCCTGACATATTTAAACCCTTTGTTTTGTTTTCTAATTTTCATAAACATGAGTTTGCTGCTGGTTGGCAAACTGTATGAACGGGTCAAAAAATTTAATAATTAAAAAAAAACAGCATAGTGAGTACTGGCTACCAGTAATGCATACACATAAAGGACCTACAGCATTAATTTAACTATGGATTTATTTTGTTTGTATTGTTCAGCTGGATTTGTTGTTTTTATACATATGTATTACATTTGTATTAAATTCGTATTACATTTGCCTATTGTTCTTAACCTTCAGGGCTCTTAGCATATTCATATGGACTGTTGAAAGAGAGATACAGTCCTTGTTATATACCCAATATATCAGATATACTGTTTTCCCCTCTGGGAAATACATAGTGTGGAAATGAGGATGACCTGCCCATCTTTTTACTGTTAGTTCTCTAACGTTGTTATGTTGCCCCCTAGTGGTTCAGATGAGAATTACTAAAAAAGGTTTTGAGTTGACGATGTAGTAGTGGACTACTAGTTCAAGTGGATCATAGCATGGTATAGGATTACAGTTTTCAAGTCAAGAATCACTTATTATTGTGATGGTTGTTGTTATTGTTGTTGTTTATTTTCCCCCTAAACTTGTGATGTTATTTTCTTTTAAATATTTGGTGATATTTACACGTTTTTTACATTTTGCCCTGTATTATTTTGTACTAGGTACATAACATGGATTATAGTTACTCATATTTTATATTTATAAAACTTTTTATGAGACAGACTAATATTTGGGGTACTAGATCACAATATGGCATTAATTAAGAATATCAACTTGTGTCTAGTTTACCCTTTAATATCCTTTGCTTAAGAAATTGTTTCACAGAAGCTTACTGTGGTTTACCCTGTAAATGTTTTACTGCCTTATGTAGATCATGTATTTTGATGGTTCCATTTAATTAGAGCCTTTGACATAGCTGTTATAGGACAGAAAATGTTTCATTAAAAGAACATTTAAGTAAAAATTCATTTTATATTTGATTAATTAATTGACATTTTAATACGTTAAAGGCTTGGCTGTTCTTTGTTATGAGGTTCAGCTTTTACCAGGTGCAAAAAGTCAATTATGCTTGACGAGGGGTTGCATGTCTGACAGCGGGTTTTGGTTGCTCTCGACGCCATCTGCTTTCTTGATTTTAAGTATAGCGCTTTGCCTGGATTAGGGAGGTGGCAGGTAGGTTCCTTTTAATTGGCGGTTGAGCCCAGGTGGCATGAATTGATTAACCTATTTAAATCTCTCAGCCAGGGCGATCAACCAGGGTCATGTCGTGAGTGTTTATGGTGGTTGCGTGGCATTACCCGTTCGACCTCGTAACTCTTAAAAAGAAGAAATGCGGGCTGTGGGTAAAGGAAATTAGGCACTGTGCAGCATTAGACAAGATCATCTGATGGGATTAAGGTTCAGGTCCACTAAAGCAAGATTTACGGCATTTGTCTGACGCTTTCATCCAAGCAATTTGCAATTATAACAGTACAACTTTAGCAACTGAGGGTTAAGAGCCTTGCCCAGGGGCCCAACAGTGGAAACCTGGAAGTGGTGGGGCTTGAACCAGCAACCGGATTACAAATCAAGTACCTGAACCACTGGTTCAGAGCTACAACTGCCCTAACTGCAATACACAAAACATGCAACAATATTAACAACTACAAATAAAACGTGTTGAGAATTGATAGTAATTTTGTTCTAATACTCTTATTCAACGCCAGTGGCCTATGCATGGTATAAAGTGTGCTGCTCCGCTGGATGGTGTTTGCATAGAGCCATACGATGCCGCTTCTCTGATGAAGCTAACAATCTTTGCCACGAGCAAACTAAAGTTTTACCGATCAAAGAAACAGCCTTCACGCGCGACTGCATATGGCATAGCCTGTGTGAAGCATCTGCAAGTAGAAAAACAAGTTCATTAGTAACATTCCTTTTACAGGTAGCTTCGCCTTTGGACAAATCGCTCAGCAAAACATAAACTGGCATGAAATGTGTTTCATCCACACTGATGAGTCAAGAGCGTTCAAGATTAACGCGCGGTCGCGACCATAAAATGCTTCCTATGCTGAGCAACATATTCCTATTAATGCAAGATTCTGACAGGCTGGATAAACCGCTTTGCAAAGTCTGAGAATGCTTCACCACACAGTAAACCCAGTCTAATAAGAAAACAAAAGAACTGAAAATCACGTCACGTCAGCATCATTGTTTCGGCTCGGGTCCAAAGACGGTATCCGGTCCAGTCATTACGGTGTCGTGCAGGGTAGCTGTCACGGCGCATACACGCGAGCGCTGTCTCGTGCATCGAAAAAAGGCGGAGGCTTTCGATTTTGTGTCTTCATTCGTAGATGGGACGTAGATGGAAATTCGTACAAGATCGTAAATACAGAAAGGTGAGTTCTTCAGTGTATTTCGTGCGTTTTTACTCATGCGAAAACAAACCTTCTTTGAAGTTAGTACTTTGTTTATCTTAAACGTAATTCATAGCCCAAAACAGGTGCATCGTTCTTTTAAAAAATCTGATAAAATGCTAACGGAATATTCAAGCATATTTCGAAAATGTTTACACTATTTTTTTCTTGGCCGCTTATTATCAGACTCTAGTATAAACAATTTATAATCTTTACATAAATTATTGATCGTGTATAATAAACTGTAAGACTTTGGCTAGTTTTACAGTGGCTTACAGCTCTGACTAATACTGTGTTGACATCCTTTTCGACTTCGTTTATCTTTATTATTGAAACTTTATATAAAGATGGAATATTGTGAATTCAGTTACAGAGTACTCATTTCTTTATGTATATTATATAGTTTAACACCGCCAAAGCTAAAGATGTAGGATGATGTGTAGTCTAATCATTTAATAGATTGTCCTAAAAGAGACTTTTATTTGTTAGGGCTTTTATTTGTTAATACTGAAGGATGAACATCAAATCATCTTTGTAACCTACTATGGAATTTACAAACCAAGTACATCAAACAACAATAATATTCTTTCTGTGTGTATGGCCTTTCACTAGAAGTGAACTATAGTTTTGTATGGTGAAAGTGTGTTGGCGTCATTATGTCGGTTAGTCAGATTTCCATTATAGTAAACACTATAGGCCTAATTGTCTTTGAGCATTTTTGCTTGAGTGGGAGTATCCAGTGTAAAATGTCCAGTTTTGTTTATATGTTTGCCTAGAAATGAACTTTGTAGTATGTCGGTACACCATTTCAGTCCAATCCACCAGGAAATGACCAAAATGAATTACATCATCATAAACTGGTGCAGTCGATGCATGGGGTGCCAGAGCTATTAAATATCATCAAAGCTCCTGAATAATTGATTAGTAGACAGAATCACTTTAGGTCACCTGATATTATTTAAATCTCTCTCTCTCTCTCTCTCTCTCTCTCTGTGTGTGTGTGTGTGTGTGTGTGTGTGTGTGTGTGTGTGCATTTGAGAGATGATTCATTAATAGACAGATAAAAAGGGTCCTCTAACCTTTGCCATCAAACAGAGTGACCTGTAGGGTTCAAATAGAAGCACCACATCAGAAATTAAGAAAAAAAAACAGCCTGCATACACACATTACCATACAAATGATGAACCAAAATGTCATGTGTGACATGTAATCTTGTGTGAATTTTGAGAATAACTGTGAGAGTTTGTTCACTATTTTGGGAAATGAGTGGCAACGTGAGGTATTCAACAAGTTCCATCACAAATCTGAACGTACATTACATTGTTTGGTTGATGTACGTTTGACAGTGTTGCAAACATAATGATCTCCTCTTTTCATTCATTTCTGTAGTTTTAACTTGGTGCCAAAATGGGAAATGGCTCAGTCAAACTGAATCCCTTCATAAAGGTCAACAGCTCATCCAAGTCCAAGGTGAACGGTGAGTCCAGCGGAGCTCCTCACGTCCACAGGCTGAGGGTGGAGGAGCTGGAGAACCAGCTGAGGAAGAAAGATGAAGAGCTGAACACCCAGCAGCTCCACATCAAGCATCTGGAGGAGCAGCTAGCCAAGCAGAGCCAAGCTGTTACAGACATCTCTGAGGCTCTGAGGAGCAAGTGCCTCCAGATGAGCAAACTGCAAGAAGCTCTGAAGAACCAGGCAGATGCAGAAAGCTTGTCTTCACCCAATAAGACCCATTCCAGTGAACCACTCAGTGGTCTGCTCAGAGATGCCCTCAACAAGAGGAGGGGAGCCAAAGCTGGAGTGTCTGCCGAACCTTCTTCCCGGACATTTGACTTGAGAACCATGCCCAAGTTTTACTTTGAGAGTGCTCGGATCTGGAAAGAACCAAGGTTAGACCTATAGCAAAATTTAATGTCAATATAAAGCCTGTCCCAAATGACTTTTAACTTCAAAAGTGTCACTTACGCCATACCTGCATTTTTTCTTAGTGTTCAGGGCTCTAGGACTGCCATCATCTTTTATACATGATTAATTAGGTTGTGCTATTCAGACAATAATCTCCATAGAGACCATGTTGAGGGAGCTCTCATTATATCAGGTCATACCATCTGGAGAATTATTATCTCCATGCTGGTACAGACCATTGAACAATCAGCACATGTGAAAACCCAAGAGAGTGCCTGAAGAACTTTCTGTTTAGCTTGCCTTGAATAATTTGACAATAAAACATCACCCAAAGAGCATCTACTGCCCGGATGTCATAATTTACATAAGACCAAAGACCCAAACATAAGGAGAGTGCCAGATCACTGCAACAGGTTTACTATCATGTTCATAATTAATACGAAATTACTCTTTAGTGATACATGATGTATAGTCTAAGTGCACTGGATAATTAGGAAGAATGTATGTATAGATTGTATGAATGTATGTTTTTAGATAGAATGATTTATGTATATATGATTTATGTATGTATGTTTTATGAATGTCTGATTCATGAGTGTGTGATTTATGTATTTGGCAGTGTGAAGAAGCTCCTAACAGATGCCTTGAACAAGAACCGATATCTGAAGAGGCTGGAACCTCAGCAGATCAAAGACATGGTGGAGTGCATGTATGAGAGAACCTACCAGAAGGGAGAGTATGTCATCAAGCAAGGTGAACCTGGAAACCACCTGTTTGTGCTGGCAGGTAGGAATCTCCATGGATCCAGCTAAAGACACACACAATCAATTCTTTTTGTTAAAGATTTCAAATACTTGTAGTTTTCCAGAATCCTTGTTAGGCAATGTGTTTCAGTTGGCCCATTCTACTCTTATTTTTACTTACAGATGGTAACCTAGACGTCTATCAAAACAGCAAACTGCTCACATCAATCACAGTATGGACAACCTTTGGAGAATTAGCTATTTTATATAACTGTACCAGGACTGCATCAGTTAAAGGTGAAGTATATTTACATTTACATTTATGGCATTTAGCAGATGCTCTTATCCAGAGCGACTTAAAAAAGTGCTTTATCATTTACTCATAGAATACATCCTAGCCAGTAGAGTAGATTAGAGTCCAATATACCAATGAATTAGAATAGTGTAGAAATACAGGGATCAGTGCTGATGCCTAGAAGTACAAAATCATCTATCTTAAACAATGATAAGTATAATAAATAATAAGTGCTAGACTTTGTTAAACAACATCAGTGTAATAAACAATATCCTACAATAAGTACTAATTTAGTTAGTCAATATAGGAGCAGGTTCAGATGTCATTTAAATATTCCACGAATACATTGGTCTTCAGTCTGCGTTTGAAGACTGCGAGGGGCTCTGCTGTCCAGACAGCAAGTGGGAGTTCATTCCCCCATGAACTTAAGTAGTTCATTATAATTTTAAATGAGATTATAAATATATAAAGAGTATTTTAAACAATGGAGGAGAGGCCAAATTGACATATGGTTAATTATGCAAATATAAACACAACTTCATGGTGGATTGAGAAAAGACAACATTTATCCTGAGCTCAATCACCAGAAAATTCGATTGAAAAATTGGAAGTGAAAGTACGTCTAGACAAAATCAAACTGTGCTTGAATAACAGTTCATTTGTGTATTATTTCAACCTGGTGACTGCACACATAGAGGATGTTTCAGATTTAGACTTTTAAATCCACTTATATCCCTGGACTTTGAATAAAGAAAAGTGAGAGACCAGAGCACTCTTGTAAATTCCTGGTTTATTTGCAATTCAAAGCTTTTGGACATTTCAGAATGTAATTTGTTTTGGCACAGAGCACTTTCTCCAAGTGAAGTGATACTATGAATTCTGAAAGAATACTGACCATATTCCTCGGTTCTCAAACAGAAACATCATCAAGACGTGAAATTTGAGGGTAAAATTGAGGGTAGATAAAGATATTTATCAAAGTGGAATAAAACTCTCTGCACTGTACATCCATGGCAACCAGTTCATCAGTCTAACAGGCTTCCTCTTAATTTGATGCACTGCAATAAAACATATCCGATTTCTAAGCATCCTTTCGGAAGCATCTGGTGTTTCATCATGACAGGTTCACGGCAGGTTAATCTGGTCCTCCACAGAGAGGTGGGGGTCAATCTTCAACAGCACGCTGGTATCTCCCTTACCCACTGTTTTGTTGGTGGTTGCAGCGGCCACTGGTGTCAAGACCTGGGTCCTCGACCGAGAGGTCTTTCACAAGGTCATGCGAATGACTGCCGAGGCGCGACACGAGCAGCACCGCAACTTCCTCAGAAGGTGATTTGACTGGCATGTCGTGCGCCACATCACAGCCATTTGATCTCATCATGAAATGAGATGAAGCCTCAAGTGAAGCATAGGTTTAAATGAAGGTTTGAATGGCTCTGAGTTCAATTGTGCTGGCCTGGAAGTATGTTTGAAATGACCTTGGTGACCCTGTATATACAATTTAGATAGAAAACATGAGTGAAAGCCATTGGAATTATTCCGTTTGAAAGCTAAGTTAATCATGTTAGTAGGAAAAAAATAAATAATCAGTGTAATCTAATTTGAGTTGAAATAAACACAACTGTTCCTTATTATCCCTGTACCACATAATTTCACAGAAAGATCCCTATTGTGTTCTAAAGATGCTCGGTTCCTGATTGTTTTTGGAAGACTGATTGTCTCTCTTCTTTTTTCAAATTCAAGTGTTTCACTTCTGGCCAGTCTACCAGAGGACAAACTTACCAAGATTGTTGACTGCTTGGAAGTGGTAAGTAAAGATCTTATCTCTTTGTAATTGATTGGATACCCTGTTAAATACAGTCAGTTAAGTGCCACACCAACCATCAATGATCCTTGTGCTGGAGGGTATTACCTCTGTCAGATCACGGTCAAGTAGATTGTCATAGCTATTTGTTTACATGTAATTATCTGAAATATTGCCGTCTCCATTCGACTAAAGCCAGATGAAAGTGTTTCTGATGGAGGGGCTGAGGGAGAAAGCTGGAGGTGAGCTGTGATTTGTCAAAGACCTGTGTGACCACCAATTGGTTCTGCTGACTGATTTATCTGAGGGGCCAAAAGCATGTTTTTCTGAAAGAGTGTGGGCTTTGTCAGCTTTGTGTCAAATAACCCTCTTCACATTCCCCACCTCCTGAAAAAAAAAAACTTCAAGGACATTCCTCCCGATTGTTGTTCCCCAGGGTTGAATGGAAAAATTCTGTTATTCAATCATTCCGATGGAGTTGATTATATTCTGTCCCAAGGGAATGGGAAGCGGTGTAACTCAATAGTGGCCCAGATGTTTTGGACTGCAGAATGCAGATAATATGGACCTCCATCATTAAACAGTGGGGAATGGAATGTTGTGAGGAAAACTTGGAGTGGACAAATGTTTTGGAGTTCCTGGAGTAAAGAGGTCCAGGGCTCGCCTGGAGAACTTCTCAGATGAAACAACAGCAGAGTCTTGCCAAGAGGATGCGTGCTTGGGTCACAGATATAGCAACAGGACTCACACTTATCTCTAATGACCACCAATGGCCTTTGTGGTGTTCCGGAAACTGTAATTAATGTTCTATAATGCTTAACAAAATACACCGAAGAAACTGATTATGGCTAGTTTGTAAGTTTTTGAACTGCTATAAACTTTTTTTTTTTTTCCCCAGAATCACAAAACATCAAATACATGCCACCACCATATGTTAAGTAACAATGATGAATCTCATGTAATAATTATGTAATATTTACTCATTCGCTTAATTTTAAAGGTTATCATTAGAGCACTGAATGACGGTAAAATGATTAAGCTACAGTACTAATCAAAGTAAAGCGTTGATTGGTTATGTATTCATAAAACTAACACATTTATTTTATATTTAGATTAGGCAAAATAAATGATGTGCTTTATGACATATGATTGACATTTTCCATAAAATATCTGTCATATCTCAGCTCCCCCCCAAATACAACAAACAAACAACATATTTATCATGTAACAATACATGTGCTCCCCTGGGAACTGAAGCCATGACCATGGTGTTGCTAGCACCTTGCTCAGCATGCTCTACCAAGTGAGCTACAGAAAGCAAAGTTCCAGCAGAAGGTTCCAGAGAACATTAGTCAGTGGTTGAGATCCAAGATGCAAAGTTGACATAATGCCTTTGCAACTCCTGGAAATATGCTCTAGTGTATAGGTAAGATTAAGAGAATCAGAGGAGAGTGTAAGTGATGACGGTTTACATGCTTCAGTGTGATGAGCTGTTTCAACCAGATTAGCAAATCCTCATTTACCACTGCATTTGAGACCAGGCGGAGACATGGAGACATTCTGAAGTCTACCCACAAGTGTAGTTAGTCTCTCCTTTCATATTCGGGGCCTTCCAGCCGATGCATTTTTTAAAACAAGCTTATCAAAGCATAATAGTTATCAGACGTCATATGCAGTGTGGAACTTCCTGCAGTGTTTCGGAGTGACATATGGCAGCCCTCCTCTGGGCTCCTTTGGGATTTTACTTACGGGAAGAAGGCAGCAGTGATTCACTGGGAAATCAATACCTAAATGACATTTTTATTGTGTTTCCTCATTAGGAGTATTATGACAAAGGTGACTATGTCATCCGGGAGGGAGAGGAAGGAAACACCTTCTACATCATTGCTAATGGAAAGGTATTATCTTCAGCACACATCTTTTTCTATTAAATTAAAGTTAGTTGTGGTTAGATGTACTAATAGATTCATGAGGTAACACAATCTGGACCATGTCATGCTTTGTTGCTGATTTGATGCGACTTTTAAATAAATTGTGCTATTGACAGTCTCATAATTCAGTCCATGGTGTAGATTTATTATGTATGCCAGAAATTGCTTTCTAATACTCAACTGTTGTATGCTCATGATCTTCATATAGTATATGAGAAAGGTTTCTTCTAATTTTACAGTGTGCAGTAAGATAGTCCTGGGATTATTGGCTCTGATAATGGCCCTTTACAACAGAGTCCAGTAAAATCATCTTAACCAGTATTTGGTGAACCCTGGCACTCTGCATAGTGAAGATTACAGTATTATTCAGTGTTTAATGTATCTTCCCTCATGCTAGATGTTGCTCCCTGTAGCTGATATCAGGCTCCCTTACCCAAGCTTAAGCATTCTAAGAGGAGAACCATGCTGATCTGAAGTCAGCTGCTATGGGTACTTTTCCAAAATAACACTGACCATCCCAGGGGCTACATAGGAAATGCTTGTCCATTTCTGTAGTGGTTCAGAATGTGTTAAGATAAATCAGTAACCCAACACTGCAAAGGTTAAGAGACGGTGAACCGTTTAGCATGGGGTGTCCAGCTTGGCTCCTCCCAGCAGGCCTTGCTCGCATGGGCGGATCTGACCGGGAAGGCGACAGATGTGTTCTTTTCTGGGGGGGGGATTTAAGTGCCGGAAATGATGCTTCACGTCAGCCTGTCGCCACCCTGTCCAAGGTGGCGTGCTGGGAATAAGCCCATTAGCGTTAGCTGCCGAAAAGCTTCCCATTGGGTCAAGAGGGTCAATGACAGATCACTTTACAAGAACGAGGAGGAACTGGATGCCCCATCATGGTAAAAGCTGAGAAAAACAGAATACGGAAATAGGGCAACATGCAGAAAAATTTAATATGGTTCCCTAGTGCCTAATATGACATGGACACCTAGTGTAGGTGTAAATACTCTTGTATCAGTGCTGACATTCTGCACCTCCTAGTCTTTGTTCCATTTCAAATTCAATTTACACTATATATTCATATATTCAGTGGAAATATTGAAGTTCAGTGGTCAGGTATTAACTGTATAACATGTTGTATATTCTCAGCTCACACTGGTGACTAGTGCTAATAGCAATAGCACAGCCTCACACCAGGATTCATTAAGATTACTGGAACTTCATTTCTCATTAATAAAATTGGTAGACATCCTTGAGCCATTATATCCTCCATAAATCATATTAAACCTATCTGACATTGTGTCACACAGGTTAAAGTAACCCAAAGCACAAAGGATCAAAAGGATCCACAGGTCATCAATTCCTTAAGAAAAGGTGATTACTTTGGGGAGAAGGCCCTCATCAGGTAAACATCTTCGTACACTTACGTCACATGTTAGTTTCCCTTGTTAGAGATGTTGCAGGTAGCAACTTGCATTGATAAATAATTGATTAAAGTGATGCATCATCCTGGAGAAGCTCCAATGAGTCAAGAATTCAACACAATTCAACACAATGCATATGTTTCTTTACTACCTCTGTGCAGTGACGATTTCAGGTCAGCTAATATAATTGCGGAAGAAGATGGCGTAGAATGCCTTGTGATTGACCGAGAGTAAGAGCACAGACCTTTTGCCCTTTTCAGTAGTGCTATATGCTTTACATAATCCATATTTTCCCTTTAGTTGCTTACAACCTTTTTGCACAATCTTTCCAGAACGTTCACTCAAACCGTCGGCACTTTCGATGAACTGAAGAAACATCTTCAGGGCTATGTTGAGACATTAGCCCGTGATGACAAGAAGAGAAACGCAAAGTATGCACTGCAGGTTTTCCTGGTTTGTCTTAAATACACAAACTGCTACATGTAAGAACTACAGACAGTGGCTTAGGTGTTCAAGGTCACTGCAAGAAGTGATCTTTGGTCAACATTACAAGAGAAATATCACCCATTGACCGATTTGTTACCAACCCTGAACCACCCTTTCTGGTTTTGCAGAAGATCGAGGAGTAGCACTCCTTCCGGCTCCACCTTATCACTTGATGTGTTACAGCTCAAAGAGAAAGACTTTGCATCGACTATATCCTTCAGTAGCCTGGAGATCATTGCTACTCTAGGAGTAGGGGGGTTTGGCAGGGTGGAACTGGTGAGCAGTGCTACATCTGTAAACAGCCATTCAGTGGTGACCTACATTCATACTAAATGTCATCAGTATCACCTTCATGAACACGAAGCATTGCAGTAGCTTTAAATTGCCAAATAAGATTGCATGCTTGCAGATTTAAAAGGTGTGACGTGAAAGGCATTTTGAGGAGATTCTGTCTTTTGACAGTACTATGCCTTGTATGCTCTGTAGGTTAAAGTGAAGAATGAGAACATGACTTTTGCTCTGAAGTGCATTAAGAAGCATCACATTGTGGACAACAGACAGGAGGAGCACATCCTCTCAGAGAGGAGGATCCTGAGTGAGACCTGCTGCCCTTTTATTGTCAGGTAGGTTCAAGCAGTGACTGGAAAAACATCACCGGCTTCCAGCTTCAATACCCCTGTTCAGGCACAGATTATTTGAACGCAGCCCATTGATGTTATGATTTGGGAACATTACAGATAATATTTTAATAGCTGGATATATACAGAAAACAGTGCTCTACTGAGTGTAATAAGAGCTGTCATAGTGTTAGCATTTTACTAATGACATGGCATTGGCTTTGTCTTTTCAGTTTTATACATACAGTACACATATGAGAGTCTGTGCTATTGAAGATGAGAAACAGTCCAGGAATGACCAGTTTCTGTATTGAAATACAAAACTGAACACCATGCTTTTAATAGCTTAGTACTTAGTCACTTTATGACGCAACTGTCCATTCTCTTTTTTTTTCCAGAATGTACCAAACATTTAAGGACAGCAAGTATGTGTATATGCTGCTGGAGGCGTGTCTGGGTGGAGAGATCTGGAGTCTGCTGAGAGACCGGTTAGTTTCCCACTGATCATACAGGCAGAATGGAAGAAACCAATACAAATACTAGAACCAGTGAAGTTCCTATCACTTTTGATGAACTTCCCCTTTCTGGTGTAAGTACTGTTCAGTGACTTAACTGTTCTTTCTATGGCCATATTAGGGAAAGTATTTTTTGTAAGCACTAAATAATAACTTAAAGCAATCCTTTGACATAATTGTAACCACATACTCTTACTGTTTTTAATCTCCAGAAATGTATTTGCTAAATTCTTTTAGTAAATCCCAGTGTGCAGCACCCTTTAGAGTAGTATAGAGTCCTACAAAGCCCCTCCTCACGTATACATACCCCTTATTTTTTATAGGGGAAGCTTTGATGAGAATACTGCAAAGTTCTGCGTGGGCTGTGTGACTGAAGCATTTGAATACCTCCACAACAAAGGAATCATCTACAGAGACCTGAAACCTGAGAACCTTATGCTGGACTCAGAAGGATATGTGAAACTGGTAATAAAAGTGAATAAGATGCACAGAACTTTGAGAATTACTAATACTTTTGGATTGACGAAACAAAATAACAGCCCTAGCAGAGCTGCTGCATTTGCTTTGGTCTGTTTTGTGCCAGGTTGACTTTGGCTTTGCAAAGATTATCAAGTGTGGCCAGAAGACGTGGACATTCTGTGGAACTCCTGAGTATGTTGCACCTGAGATCATTCTCAATAAAGGACATGGCCTCAGTGTGGACTTCTGGTCAATGGGAATCCTGATCTTCGAACTTTTGACCGGAAGGTTTGTGCTCGTCAAATGTGGAAAAGTAATCATTGAGCCTTCCCTTTTTAAAGTGGAGGTTCAATTTTTAAATTGATAATGATACACCTCAAACACTAGCATGCATTAAATGAGAATATACCCAAATGTAACTAACCCGATACAACATTTTTTTTTTGAGTAGCTGGTCTTAGCATGGGAAAGGAATTTAAATGCTTCCAAACAAGTGGCTTTGGCTCTTGATTCACTTCCAAAGTGAGAGTATCCTGATCTAGTATACCCAGCAATTTCAGTCTCAGTTGTTTCAAACTGCTTGGGCAAAACCTTGTGCAAACAGCCACTGGGGGAAATGTTTCTAAACAGTTGTTTGTTTTTGATGTTCCTGCCTGGTTTTGGCAAAGCAACTCTTTACTCTCTTTACTGAAGGTGAATGGCTGAAATGACGTAAACGTCTGTGATTTTATGAAAGCTTGTGCAAGGCTAAGATTACTCTGCACCCTGATGATAAAATCTCACTGTACCCCCAACTCATGATAGCTGTGGCTCAGCCTATACACAAAATGACCTTTTTGTCTGGTTTCTTCCATAGACCTCCATTTGCTGGTTCAGATCAGATGATGATATACACTTTCATCCTGAAGGGCATGGAAAAGATGGACTTCCCAAAGACCATCACCAAGAGGCCAGGGGACCTTATACGAAAGCTCTGCAAGTAAGAACCATAAAATGTATATCCCCAAAGGCCTGCAGGCTACAGGATCTTTCCTCTGTTCAACTTTTCAGGACCTCAGCATGGAAATTAAGAGAAGTGCAGATGAATATAACTGCACATCATTTTATTTTGCCCCACAGACAAAACCCATCAGAGCGTCTTGGCAATATGAAGAATGGAATAGCAGATATCAAGAAGCACAGGTGAGTTTAAACACCCACACACACACTCCCACTGGCAGGTGGCTCATGAACAATACCATGATTGTTTGGCCTTGAAAGATGGAGGTTTATTTCCTTACCTGCTCTATTGACTTACATCTGGACTCAGTTAAGACAGGCATGAAATTGTTCGGGGTCAAGCTTGTTGGAGGAGTTAGGGGAAGCTGGGTCTCCTGCTGTTTTGAGGTTACTGTGAAGTTTATTGTTTGTAAAACCTTTCTTGAACATGTTTCAATCCTACAAAACTGCTCAAATAGTTTTCAATCATACAAAACCTATTTTGTAATTCACCTCATTTTCATTGTATGCTGAATGTATGGGAAGTCAAACCTAAACTTGTGTTGGGTGCTTAGCATACTGGCCACAGCTGGTATCACAGCAGGCACTTTATGATACATTTGGCTTATCAATAATGCAGAGGCTAAAGTGTTGATTTGTGGACATATATGGGCCATATATTTTCTCAGCTGACAGCTGCCTTTGATACATTAGCATGGTGAGCTCTGTCTGGGTGCATAATGGGTGATATACACTGAAAAGAACAGAAGGATCTCCTTTAGTCTCATTACTATTGCAAATTCTCGGCACGGTGCTGAGAATGCATAATCGGATTGGTTTATAAAACTGAGCAGATGGATCTTGATCTCTGTGCACCCTGGTGGACAATCCTCGCCTTGGTCTGATTTGTAGTGTGCAGCCCCTGGCCAGGCAGATGGTTTGGTAATAGTCAAAAGGAATATGTTCTTCTGTATTGGACTAGTTCTAGTTGTTTTCCTGTCATTTGCAGCCAGTTGCTTGTTGCTCTGTTATTATGAATGCTGACTCTGGAATCAATAATTAATGTCCCATTGAGAGCAACTTTTGGAAGGTTATGCTATTAAGGTGGTGTTAAGATATGCACTATTGAACAGAAGCAAACTGGAAACTACAGATCATTCTGGTTTTATTTGCGATGTAGGTGGTTTACTAGTTTCAGCTGGGCTGGACTGAAAGACAGAACTTTGATGTCCCCGTTAAAAAGAGAGGTAAGAAAAGCAGCAGTTTACAGTTTGGACTGACATGGTTTGGCATGCATTCATTAGTCCTTCAGTGTACTGCAGATACTGTGATTTTGGCCCTCATCTTCTTTCCAGCTGAAAGGGCCTATGGACCACAGCTACTTTGATAGCTACCCACCTGAAGACGATCTTCCCCCAGATGAACTTTCTGGTTGGGATATGGACTTCTAGCCTCTCTCACCCCACCGTGACTTACCTCAGTGTGATCCAAGGCCAAACCTCCCCTGGCATCCCGATCCCCCAACCATGAAGCCATTGTGATTGCAATGTATGCCACAACATTCTTTCACAAAGCACTGCCTTCATAGCCAAGCCATGTTTGTGGTGGGGTAGGTGGCAGACTGAAAAGAAGGTAGGTGGAGGGGGGAATGTGGCATTTGAGTTAAACTGGGACTGTCTTGTTTGAACGATGTCAGTTGCCTTGTTCAGTTCTGGTTCACACGATAAAATGATCCAGTTGATTTCTTCCTTTCACTTGGCTTGTCCACCTTTTTAGAGACACTGTCAATCTCAAATGCTAGGTAAGGTGGACCACAGAACTCTCTCCAAAGCTTTCCCCAATCGGTCTCCTTGTATTTGAGTCATGGATGTTTGGGCAGCATGGGGAATGGTAATATTTACCTTTTGACGTGGAGAAATGATGTGGACAAGCAAGAAGGTGAGATGTGCCTGGTTTTAGAAGCAACAACGATCCAAGTGTTGAACTCTTGAACTCCAGAACCACCTGTGGGTGTGAATGCCAGTGATGTGGTTTCAGAGGTGGACCACAGGACAGGAGTTCAGTTGCAGTTTTCTGTAATTTCAGTAGACCTTTTTAAAATGAATATATTTAGAAGTGCAAGAAACTGACTTCTAGAGCCTGTAAAGTGCTGTGTTCTGTTTTTTCTTACTTCTGCATTTGAGCCAAATATATTTTCTAAAATGTTTTCACACTTAAATATACAAAACTTAAAGGTTTTGTATATCTGTTTTAAATTTTATTTGTTGTTAGGTATTTATTATGTTAATAATCAGCAAAGCTATTGGGAGCATTTCTTTTAGAGGTCAAATAATTCCTTCAAAAATGTTATGTGAGCATTTCAAGTTTGCTAACAATCTTTGTTAAATATTTGTCCTTTATCAGCAGTATTTCTAGTATAAATGTGGCTGTAAATAAAATTAGACACTTAAAAATGAACATCATTGTGTGCAAACTTTTAAGATAATCCTGAAGTGCTCATTAAGCACATTCTGTTCCATGATAAAACGTCTTATGTTCATAGCAATTTGAATTACATAACAATTCAACTTTCTTTTACAGTATTGCCAGTACTGAGGGGTTACTGCTCATCCGATTAACTCAATATTGTACTTTCATAATAAAAGTCAGATGACTGAAATATATACAATTTATTTATACAATATATACTTTATTGATGGTCTGAAGAGTGATCTTACAAGTGTAGTGACCTATGTAAAGGCAAAAAATATATATGTTTTTACCAACAGTGAGAAAATGCATTTATATTATTGATTGTTTGCTTTATTTATTTAAGGCTACAACCCAATCTTGATGAAGACTTGCCTTACCCCAAAAATGACAAGATATGCTACATACAGAAAATAAATAAATGTTTTTAAAAGTCATTTCCATATACAAATATAATTTCTTATGAAGCTTATTATACAAGCACCTAAATCATTTACATAATAGATTACACAGTGTGGCAAAGGAAACCATTCTATAAAAATATATTATACAAATATTGAAGGAGTGCTCTGAATCTTTTGGTATTTATGTGATATATATTAAGATAATTGCTCACTTTCACATATATGCATATCTTCCTCATCGGTTGCATGTGTATAAAAAAATCAAACACATTTATTCACATGCATTAGAAATAATAATAGCATTCATTCTATGTAAATATAAAAAAGTAACAGGAAAAAGAAAAAAATGACTGTACATCATGGACAAAATGTCACATGTATAAACATTTATATCAAATTACTGAATTATTGTTTGGCATTATGGACAAGAGTTAAATATTCATATTACACTCTAAGCAAAGCAAACTTTCCTGAAATGTGAACACAATATTTATGTCTGACCACACATTTCCCCAGGCAGATTTTTTCTTTTCATTTTGACAAGGCACTTTTGAATACCTTTGTACGCATCTTTATAACATAAATCATGCGTTACAAACAAGTCCCAGAAATAGATAAAGGCCTATATATTTTCAAATGTTTTATCATTACTACATTTGTTCACAAGTTACTTGGCATATTGACCTTATTACCTTTTTTTTAAGTTCACATGAATAATACGTTTTGGAACGTTACCTGCCTAGAAATGTCAGTGGGTCTCGGTAATGACAGTCACACACAGTGGAAGACTTGAGGATTTTTTCTGCCCTTCCTATTTTGATATGACACCAAGTTCCATATTCTGTCACGTTATAGTGGTTTCTTGGTATTTACTATTGCAGTCTAAAATAAACAGTAAAAAGTACAGGTGAGCCATTGGGAAATGTCAAGAGGAAGCTTGACATACTAGACATTTTTGTATGTATGTATATGCGTGTGTGTGTGTGTGTGTGTGTATATAGTATATATATATATATATATATATATATATATATATATATATATATATATATATAGTTACACAAAAGATTATTAAGGACCATAGGAATCAGACTGGAACCAGATTGAATACTGTATGTCACTGTAGGACATATGACATAAATGTGCTGTATACACGCCCACTGTTATTATGACAGTTAAAGTTAATTTGATTCATATTTCCTTTAATGAGCCCTACCTACACTAATTCTGCCTACAAAATTCTTCAGTATAAATAAATATTGCTTTATTTATTTGGAGTTGAAGACTTTTAAAAACTAGATTTACCAAATATACAGGATACTAAGATTAAGAATAGTTTGTGAAACATTAAGAAGCAATGGTTACTCTGAATAGCTTAGTAAATTATTATTGTACAAAATACATTTAATTGTTGTTAAAAGTATATGTAAAAAATACAGAGAATACTTTTTTAAAGAAAAGTCCTCTGAACCATATTTTGGCATTGAAATGAAATATACCTCTTGTGTATAGCAGCAATAGATAAGAATATTAAAAGTAATTTGCCAATACATATTTTAACATAATAGTATAATATAATATAGACATATGCGCATAATAATGAGAGCAAAATAAAACTGTACAGAGTTTAATTAATATTGGTTGACAGCATATGTTTGTTCTAAAAACCTTCACCACACACACGCACCCACGCACACACTCAAGCACAAAAGCTACTCATCAAAGGAAAATGCACAAAAAGGAGAGGTTTCTTCAGAAGTTCATTACCACCATCTCAACATAGAACTGTTCAATGGGGTGACTCTGCAAACTTCTTGAAAACAAGGGAGCTTGTGCAGTTTCCTTGAGGTGCACCCTCAGACTTCAAGCTTAACCCCCCAAATAGAACCCCAACCAAAGACAGTCATCCTCATAATGTAATGGAATAAGTCATCTACAGGTAGCTATAGGGATATAGTCTTTTGTCCAGTGCAAAACAGGGGCCAGGTGGGGGGAAGATTCTGAAGGACAAAACTGTAAGAGCGTTATCTACAAGCACAGGAGTCCACAGACATGTTCGGATAGACCTTGAGGATCACGTTCATGTCCTCGTCGAGGAAGAGGACACTGAGGGAGGACATCTTCTCTGGAACACAGCAGGGCTCAGGAATGCCAGGGATCACACCCACAGCCCGCACGATGCTCTGGATGGTGGCGTGGTTCGACGGTTTCAGGGCCTGGGAGAGGAGAAAAGGCTGTAACAGTTAGATGCACTTACAGTAATGGCCCTGCCCACCTGGCTTAAAGTGCTACGTCACCCCAAACTCCTAAAGTGGCTATCGATGTGTCATGTGCACACTGCTAACTTCAATGGCTTCTGTTTATTCATGTTTTTATTTTTTATTTTTTAATCAAAAAAGATCTTCACTGATCTAACACAGAAACACTGTTTTGTAAAACAATCAGTTTTCTCTGAACAGCTTCCAGTTTTTCACAAACTTTAAATACATTATCCTACCACTGGAGGGAGCCAACTATCCTTTCCCCCTTTCCCTGGTTATGTGCAAATATGTTTTAGAGACGAGAAGCATACCCTGAAGCTTTCTGATTCCAGTGGTGCATCACTAAATACTAAATGAATCATATATCCTGTAGTGTTAAAAGACAAAAGCAACATGTGTTCCCTCTCAGTCATTCAATGTTGTCCAGAACAAAAATTAGCTTATTTGAATCCGGACGAGCAAGGTTCCGTTTCCCAGAATAAATGAGGTGAGGTGTAAAAAAAAAACAACTAAAAAATAAAAAATAAATAAATAAATAACTCTGAGGAAAAACCAGTAACAGTAAAAAACAGGCAGATACAAACTGATGCAGTACTCATGTAATTGACCCACCTTAGGCATCGGAAACTGGCAGGAACCTGAGCAGTAATACGCATCGAAAGATTTGGGAGAGATAATCCATTCGCTCCACCCAATGTCGGCGAAGTCCACCTTCAGGTATCTGCGAGCGCAGTTCTTAGGCTCGTTCCACTGCTTCTTGCGGGCCTTCTGTATGGTCTGCTCATCGAACTGCAGAAGTGCGTTCTTGTGCTGCTGGTTCCTGCGGGGCTTCTTCCGTGGCTGCTTGGTCGGCTTCTTCCCGGCCTCTTCGTACGATGTGGTCTCATCCCAGCTGGGCGCCTCGTATGGATACTCCGGACCTGGGAGCTCGTTGTTCTGTAGCGGCAGGAGAACGTCGGCCGACCGCTTCAGCCTGTGTGGCGAGGAGGCGTTGCGGTTCCGTAGTCCGAGCTTGCGGAGACCAGGTACCAGGCCCCCTCTGTGTCTCCGGAGAGTGGACACCACGCTTTCGGGCTCAGAGATGGCCGAGTCGTTGGCATAAACCAAGATGTAGGGGGAAGGGTCCAGCAGGGGCCTCTTCCAAGGCTGTCGCCCCTGCGACTCGATGGTGATGCCGATGAGAAGCTCACCGTTATGCTTCGCCTGGTTGACCACGTTGGTGATGTCCTTCCACTGCCAAGACGTGAAGTCCCGGTACATCGAGGAAGCATTGATCAGGAAACGTCCAAGACTCCTGACACTGTTGTCTGCAGGAGTGAAGCTCCAGATGCTGAGCTGAGTGTGGGCCTGCCGCCTGACACTGGGGCGAGCACAACTCCTGGGCCGCATGCATCTGCCCTGCACGTCACCAATGTAATAGTGCAAAGTTGCTGAAAGAACATCTTCTGACTTCGTTAGGGAAGTTAGGTTGAAGATTTGAAGCTCCTGATTGCTGATAGTGCCTGGTTGAAAACAGACAAATTATTACAGAATACATCTATAGCCAATTTATAGCCAGTTTAGACTCTAATTATGATCACAACTTTTAAACCAAAATATAACTAATTAATGTTCGCTAATATTCTATCAATTTCAATCTGGCGCTAATATTTTGTTGTTCTGAGAGCCTTGTGTCAAGAGCTTTGATCCTTGAATATTTTAAGATCCATTGCCTTCAAGTATTTTATGTAGCGTTATCAATGACAGTGTCAGAAGTCAACAGTAGAGGGCAGAACTTCAGTGGGCGTAGTGGCACGCGCTTTTGCAGCTTTGAAACTTTCTGCAGCTTACATCTCCTGACAGTTCACTCTGTCATGCCAGCATAGAAGGACACTCCAAGAACATATATTTTCTACAAGTTTTACATCTACACTCTACATTTTAAACCCTTAAATCTGAAAAATGTATGGTTAATAAATTTTGCGCATGACGAAGAGGGCAAAGGTACCATAGGGATCTGTATAAATAACACTGCACGCGCTACAACTTACTACATCGACCGATTTCCCAGTTTTTCCTTTATCCATCACATTTCTACTTCGGTGAGAATCTTTTAACTACACCAAGAGCAAGTGTAGCGTTACTCTCATACTTTGCTGCCGCGTGCGATTCCAACAGGTGTACTTCCACCAAATGCACTAAAAGGCCCTGCAAAGCAGAACTAATCAAGACCATTTACTTTTGTTATCAGTAGTCCAACGTGATCCCCAGTAATCATACATTCAGAAATAAAATTCACACCTGCTCCCCTTTTAAGATTAAAAAGGATTACAGTACGTACCGGCATGCGCTTTAAAACTGCGGACTGTATTCCCGTCTTTCATGGGAAATCCTGCACTGTTGTACTTTGTGTAGAGCATCTGCATGTGCTCTGACACCGTGTCCTGCGCAGAAAAGCCGCGTGCCGTGTTCTTAGAATGATGCTTATTCTCGATGCCTAGTTGATGCCCAAATTCCACGTCCTTCGTTAGTCCGATAAAGTGATCTTTCAGAACAGCACAATATCCACAGCACAGACAACTCCATCCCAGAAGAAGGACAAACATTCGCTGACAACGATCCATAACTTCAAAGGTGCCTGACAGTTGGGAGGTTTTATCTAGGTACAGTATTCTGTCGCTATAGATTGTGGTTGCAATGCACGCCTGTCTCTTGAAGGCGATACCATCACATAAGCGTGGTAACAAATTATGAAATGCAGTAAATTAAAAAAAACCCAACTTTGCTGGTGTGATTTCCACGAGTGAGTGTTGTACCTTGCGTGCAGCTAAAAGTCCTGAGGGGTAGAGGCGTCTCCTGGTTTTGTATCTCGACGTTGGGCAGAATGGACAGCCAATCGTATCCCTTCTCGGTTTTCATTGAAGGTAAAGCATGCCGCGCTGGTGATATATAGGACTTGTGGGAGCAGCTGGATATTCCTCTTGCGTTCTACACCGCGGCATGCTGATATGGGGGGGGGGGGGGGGGGGGGAGAGAGAGAGAGAGAGAGAGAGAGAGAGAGAGATCTAACTGGAACTACAGAAAGTCTAATAAGTCTAATAAATCGAATTGGCTGCCTGTCCAGTAATTATGAAGGTAACGGGAACGATCAATCAATATATTTATGAGTCAAAACAGATTTTTTGTAAGTTACGCCTTTAAATGTCGTTTTAACAGTCAACCGTCTTCTGCGCGCATCAGCACGAGCGTATTTTGAATATCATAAAGCACGATCCCTGAAATTTATTCTAGTAAGATGAATTAAAAGGATAATATGGGGCATTAAGGGCTCTCGGACCCGTTTTCGAATTCAGTGTTACTGAGCATGCGCACCTTGTAGGGCAGCGTGCGATCCGGATGGCGCGTGGCGTCCCCTCCAGTGCGGGCTCGTGGATAGGCCCTCGCTACCTCCTGTCACTACCTCTTTTTTCAGGCCTAGTGGAACAGGAAGTGACCCATCCATCTTCCCAGACATCTGATTCCAGGGGAATTACTTTTAAATATATTATTAGTTTTAAGATTTTGGGAGATCTAGGGGAACCCACTTAAAGTGAAAACCACAGATGAATATATAAATTAAATATATATTGGGTGGAATACATACCCTGCTGGTTAACTTTTGGATTTATGTCATTTCAATACATGTACTATGCTAAATATTTATATGCCACTGCTTGTTTGAAATAATTATGTAATTCCCTTATATTCATTCTCTCTCTCTCTCTCTCTCTCTCTCTCTCTCTCTTTCTCTCTCTCTGTCTCTCACACACACACACACACACACACACACACACACACACACACACACACACACACACAGAGGAACTTACACTTGTCTTCCTCTCGCCTTTTGTCAGAAGGACGTGCCATTTTGGTTTGTAGGTCTTGGAATAACCCAACCTTGATGCTCAATGTCAGTGTCAGGACTATAGTCACACCCTACATTCATGTGGCTGAATAACAGAGGTAAAGGTTTTAATTGTCTGTGCAAAGTTTCTTTACCACCAAACATTCAAAGCCTTTCCTGTTATTAAATGAAAACCGGATGTGTGGAATTCCAATGAGGGGCATCCAATTGATTGCAAAGTTATAATCTATTGTGAAGAAATCGAGGAGTGAACTTGACCCCTAAAGTGAAATTAAATATTCTATGTGAAACATGGTCTAGCTTACACTGTCATACCTCATGATCTAGTAATGTAAAGAATTCAGTGATACATAGTTCATGATTAATTCAGTACTTGCTGGTCTTAGTTAAGCTCTGCTTTACCTTAACAGCATGTAAGCTTCAGGAACGTCTAAACACATTAGTTGAGTATAACACTCAGGAGAACTCACATTTGCAACATCTGCTGTGGAAGAGATCTTTAAATCGAGTACCTCGAGTACTTTGAACCTCAAGTACAGCTTGGCTTGAAATACCATGCTTCAAGTCTCACGGAAAACAAGCATTGAGATTATTGTGTGTCCTGGCTCCTAGATGGTGGAATGAACTTCTGATAGCTGTCTGGACAGCAGAGTCCCTTGCAGACTGAAGCCCCATCTATTCATGGAATATTTAAATGACCACTGACCCTGCTCCTATGTTGACTAACTGAAACTAGTACTTATTATTTATTGCACTTATCATTGTCTAACATAGATCTTATGCATTTTGTACTTCTAGGCATCAAGCATTGATCTCTGTATTTCTACACTGTATTTCTTGTTCATTGGTATATTGGACTCTAACCTGCTGTACTGGCTAGGACGTATTCTATGAGTAAATCACAAAGCACTTTTGTAAGTCACTCTGGATAAGGCTATCTGTTAAATGCCATAAATGTAAATGTAGATATATTTTTTAAAAATGTCAGCGGAAATGATACAACTAACGGGTACTGGGTCATTCCTGTAGCACCGAAGTGGACCAGTCTGGTATCTGCAGGCAAGTAGATTTGAACTGGTTTTTATTTTTTATTTGGGAAATCAACAGCTCTTATTAGTTGAAACTGAAGCAAGGATTATCCATCATAATGCAAAGGGGGGTGGGGGCATTTTATGCAAACAAAACAGAATTTATAAGCGGTTTTACAAAAAATACATCACACAACCAGAATATCACACAGAAGCTGTGATCTCATTGTTGGGTTGAAGTTTCTGGATCAACAGCAAGACCGAGCAAAGTTGAGTGATATGCAAATTTATGTTGTATCAAAACATTTTGTATCAACATTTTATTAAGAATCACAACATGTTGCAAAACTGCAAACTGGTCGGTTTTATAAATAGCAAAACTAAGGCGAGTAACTAGGAAGACACTGTCTTTTATGTGCATTTCAATTTCATACCAGATAAATATGGCTTCTCTTTGAATCTACGATCCTCACATGATTTCTGTCTCCTGCCATCATCCTTCACACTGGACATGGGTTTCTATTTAGATGACTTTATGACAAGCTCTATTTTAAAAGGACTCGACACAACTAAAAGGAGTCGTGCTTTCAAGGGATGACACATCCTATATATATGAGGAGATGGTGAGCGCGATTAATTCCATATTGGAATTATTGGTCTAACAAAAGCAATATCTCATTGTATATTCTTTAATTGTTCACATGTATGACCAGAACCATTAGGTGAATCTAAACAATGAACTTTTTTTTTATTCTTTTCTTCATTTCAAAGTCCAAACAGACCACCATTGCATCGGTCCCAGCATCCAGATGTTGCACATGTTACAAGGAATGTGAAAAGATGCAGGACTAAAACAACTTTTATGTCGATGAAATTAGAAGCTGTCCATGCTTTAATTGCAGATGCAGTCAACAGCCTAGACTTTCATTCTGGTGATGTGGTCAAAGATGACAACGTGCATATAGAGGTCGGACTGGATGGGGCTTCTGGATGAGTTGTCACCAGGTGATGCCTTTGGAGTTAAGAAGGAATATCAGTCATGCTACATTAAAACAATTAATACAAAAATAGTTTCCATTTGAAATAGACCTTTTGTTTTCTAATGCAAAATGTTTCTAAATGAGAGTACAGACCAATAATTCTATCTCCATTGTACAGGTGATTTGGTAGGCTTCAGCTCATTGTCATATACTCTCTGGTTTTTATGTAAAATCTTTGAACCTTCCAAGTATCTGATTCAGAGAGACCTAAAGTATTTGTTTTCAAATAGTCTGGGGATGACCTCAAAGCTCCCCATAAGAAAAATCTATAAACTCTATAGTTGTGATCCCTTATTAAAAACGTGTCAAAAGATTTCAGGGTAATGGAATTTACTAACCTTTAAAGTTTTATCTCTCTACACTTTTATACTACTACTTGCTGATAAGCTTCTACACCAGTGATTTATTAAATCCCCCATTTTGCCCCCCTGAGTTCAACCAGGGCAAATGAGGATGCGGATGGGCTGGCTGTACCATAACCCTGATAAAGAGCAAACAAACAAGCAAGCTGGCTGACTCCTGATATATGACATCTGGGTGCTTCTGAGGCAAACCTCCACGCGCCAGAGATAACACGTGCATTTGCGACTTCTCGCAGCATGGTGGAAAAGAAGGAGGTGTTGCCGAGATGTCCCCAGCACGGGGTCAAGTTGAAAACAGGAAAAATGCAAACAAACAACCAAACCCCGTATTTAATGTACCACGATCTGGCCATTTTGACTGAAGGCACTGGCATGTATGGGCAATGAGGTCATGGCTCGTAGGGGCCCGCGTTGCTTCTGGCCGTTCGGGCGGTTTAAGCGTCCGGGTTCCTCGGCCTCCCCCTCATTTTTTTAAATAGCCGGCCTGGTCGGGGTGTGCTCGACCACAGGCAGAATTGGCCTCTGCCATCTCGCCCTCGGCGAGGCAGCCTGGGCGAGCTCACGTTCAAAGCGGTCCCGAGTCTGCAATGCCACCAGCTCACTAAAATAGCCTGTGAGACGGGGGGGACCGGGCCGGCGTGGGCAAGAGGAGGATGTGCTTGCCTAAGGACCCCTGCCCGAATGCAGCGCTGCCTGGGTGGCTGCCGCCATGCGTTCTGTGGTGTTTCATTTTAGAAGTGATCAGAGCAGAGTGGAGTCTGGGAAAGTGCTCGGGTTAGTGTCAGGTTATCAGGTGTTGCATCTGAGTAGTTATATCATTCACTATAAATGAACAAATGTTTTCAGACGCAAAGCAAGGCTAACTAAAATAAAATGGTCAGGTTGTCTACATCACATGTGATGTCTAACAATAAAGGAGTAGTATTAATCTTATTCTGTTCAAAGCTAAACAGAAAATACTGTTTGAAACATTTCACAACACCTTTTGACATTTTTATATTAGGCAATTACCAAGGTTTCCTAGAACTGCCAAGAAGCAAGTTCAATTTTCTTTTATCATTTAGTCAACTTTTGACAGCTTTATGTTAAAGCAAAAGAAAAAATGTGCTCTGCACACAGCGATAAGACACAAAGCTTTATTTAAACCATATTTATTTGGACTTTCATTCAAAAATTACCTTTAGCTTATTGAGCTCATAAAGTACTGCATGTTCAGTTCAACAAGGGGAGTGCACATATGCTATCCATAGCAAACATTCTTACCTTTGGGTCAACATTCACCATTTTTCGGTCTCTCCTATTCTGGAAGAGTAAACTGGTTGAGTTCTCTGCAATCACCTGGTAGTTTGCAGTGGTATTAGATACTGATACTTGTGTTTTCCAATTGTAGAAACTGAAAAAAAGACAATTGGAAGTATTGAAATAAATATCTGACCATTTGTAATAATGATCACCAATTAATACTTGGAGACAATACTGTCTTAAATATGCATATAATGTATATTAAGGAAGAAGGCAGTTGAAACGGATTTAGTTAAAAACTTTTAAGTTTAAAAATAAATTGCTAATCATAGAAAATGCCAAGAATAATGCAACAGGGCAAATGAGGATGCGGATTGGCTGGCTGTACCATAACCCTGATAAAGAGCAAACAAACAAGCAAGTAAGCTTGGTTTTAAAATAATACTAACAACTAATCAGTAATTGCATCAGTGTTCTAGCTAGCAAAATAAGTATGGGGTATATGGTATCTGTTTGAAACCACCTTTCCTGCTCTATTTACTGATATCGGGCATAAGTCTAAAAACTACACACTACATTTGCATGTGCACACTAGGGTCAAAGGTGAATAAAAAATATTAAAGGACTTAATATGTTGAAAAAGATGTGATGCTTTTAGTGTGCACAAAATGAATTTAGCTTTGGACTTCCTAAGGAGTTCTGAAGGGTGGGTAGAAAGCAGATAGCGAATTTCCATGGGGCTGGTTTAGACTTGAGCATATATGACTTAAGTGTACGAAGACACATTGTTAGACTGAAGTGTGTAGGCTTCTTCATATTGACTGGATAGTTTAAGGATACAGAAAGTGCAGCAGAAACAATGACAACACGAGTCTGGTTCTTAACAGAGGCCACAGTGAGCACAGTGTGTGATCCAATAACATCTGCTTGTGAAATAAATCCCAGCTACACCATAAAATGGAAGATATTAAAATATGATTGTTCCATTGTAATTTGGGGGATGGGGGCGTTGAAAACAAAAACGTGCAAAAAGCATTTCCATTTAAATCTAGAATAATTTTTTTCCCCAACACAAAAGTGTCAGTGCCAATTTCCAGTTTTTGTAAAGTGGATCAAACTTTTGCATAAATGCTACATTTAGTAACTGGATACAGAAACTTATGTGCAGGTATGTTTGAAAACACATCTCCAGTTTCAAAAGTTTACTTTTAAACACGAGCTTTTGACTCAATTTCAAACTTTGTGTTTCACATGAGCACCAGCTGCCGAAACACCCGCGGCAACCACGACAGTCCCCTGAAAATTCCACTGTCGGTAGCAATCACGCTACGACACAAACCGCAGCAGCCTATTTGAGGTGGCAGTGGGAACACATCTGATTTTTTACTGATGCGCACAATGAGAGCTAACAGAAGTCACAGTGGTGCTGTTGGGTCTGCGTGGTCCAGCACTGACAGGCTGGCCACTGTTCGTGGTTCTCATCACTAGCTAAAGCACTGGAAGACAGCTGCTTTGCAGAATCACAGCTCCAAATGTCACACTTTAAGGCGCTGAGGGTTGCACAAGTGGACCTCAGCTATTCCCAAGCAGTAGTTTGTGGTCCAAGAACAAAATTTGACCTCAGGGAGGAGGCTCTTTATAAATCTATGGGAGAGGCACACTGAGAGACCAGCAGCCTATTAAGCAAATCATTCTAGGTCATGATAACGCTCTGGAGCTCAGCTAATGCATGACACGTTTTGTAGTTCTGTTATGTTGCTTAACTGTCAAACATGTTATAAACAACAGATGTAAGATGTTAATGACCCAGACCTTTAAGGAATAAATTACCCCATGCATTTGTAAACTCAGATTCCGTGCTGGGTTGGCTGATATGTCAGACTTTGGTGGATTTGTTTCAGTAGCGGCCTCTGGTGAGGCATAAAGATGCAGGCATTTGCATGATGGCCATAAAAATATTCTCTAGATGCTAAAGCATTCAACTCCCCCACAAATCATGAATAAACACATTGACAAGACAGAGTTACAGGGTGCCTAAAACAGCTCAGTTTTACACATATGTGCAAGAATACAGCTTCCTTAACAAATACTATATCTTCCTTTATTATTCAATAAATGTTCATGATCTTTGAAGAAATAGAGTATGGCTGTTTGCTACTGGTATCCCCTCAAGGCTCTTTCTGGACTAGTTCCGCTTTGCACACCCAACATGAATAAATCAAAATGAGAGGGCTGGATTTGAGTCTGCCTTTAAACTATTCAGGAGGCCTCATCCCATCGTGGTAACATCTTGAAATATCCCCAATTTATCACCATGGCTTTGACAAGAGGAAAAAAAAGAGAAAGAGAGAGAGAGAGAGGGAGAGAGAGAGTGAGGGAGAGAGAGAGAGAGAGAGGGCGGAGACACATGGCGTATACTTTCCATCTTCCTCATCTCTTCTCTAGGTGACCAGAAACCATGGAGTCTCTGTCAGCACCAAAGCAAACAAAGTGTGCTTCAAATGAAAAGACGGGCAAATAGGAACTAAACAAAAAGCAATGGTCTGGATAAAACATCCTCGAAGGGTCCCAGCTTGCCATCCTGCTTCACAGGACAGACATTTCTTCCTCCACTTGGGTTTGCCAGTGCCTTTACAGTAAACATGGCAAACCTTCTCACCAGAGCCTAGAGGGAGTACAATGGCGCATGAAATCATAAGTTTAGCCCATGCTCCATTTGGAGTTTGGATCAAACACACCATGGCTGGGTAATGTCTTGAAAGGTCGACTGTGACTCTACCCACACTAAAAAGGAAAAGTCCTTTCTTTCCATATGGGTTTGAACATACATGAAAATTGAAATGATCTTACAAGGAGCTTAGAATGGAGATACATAGACACTTCCTCCTTTTCAGAACAAGGTTTGACAGCGCTTTCAGCATCTATTTATACTGAAATACCATATAGCAATTAACATTTTTGGGTTGACCACTTTTATGTGTTGGTGAACCACTTACTTTTGGGCTGAAGCAATGGGACAGATGTGAGATATTTTAACAGTGAACATGAAAAGATGGTTAGAATAGTGTTCCAGAAGCTTTACATTTTTAAGTCGGACTGGGCTGGAGGATCAGCCGGACGCTCGGGGCTTGCCGTCTCCTCGTTTCGCGACTAAAGGCGTACGTAAGTGATGCAACACATATGTGAGATTTGGACACATTCACTGGCACTTGCAGCCTCTCTTCATCCCTGAAGAGATGTCACCCAGCAACATGAAAATGCTTAACACGGAGCATGGAGATGGCACCACACCCACGCCGCCGCGCAAACGTGTGAAAAGCAGAATTCTGTGGAAACTCAGCTGTGAATACTAGACCTATGTCCTTACCATGAGACTTGCCAATACATGGGGGGGGGGGGGGGGGGGGGGGGTATGTCTCAGAATATTTGTGCTCCATGGTTACTATACTATATTAAAAGGTTTGGGAGAAAGTTCAGCTGTTCTCCAGATTTTTGATTTTTGATTTTTGAAAAAGGAGAAACATCCTACTAGACACGATATTTTCCTACTTTTCTGTGGTTTCCGAACTTTCAGTGGGATTAATTTAGTGATGTCAAATCACATGGTGCAAGGCTCTGTGTGTTTATTAAAATTTACCTAAAATGTACATAAAACACCTATTTTAAGAGGACTAATAAAATAACATTAGTTGTCTTTATTCCATATGGCACTTTTCCTTTGTGGGTTGGGCTTGTGTGCTGGGTGGATTTTTAGCACAAGTTACACACTTATCTACGCTGCGATTATGTTCAATTTTCCTGTATAAAATGAATCATATAGAATCAGGCTTCATAAAAACAAGCTTTATAAGCTCAAGCTATCTGTTAAATGTTTTAGACGTATTTAACACACCAAGCACTTTCTGTAATTGCTGCTAACTGATATCAACTTAAAATATACTGTGTATTTTGATATAAAACTATGAAAATAATGTGTAAAACTGTTTTTTTATGGCTGTCCATCCTGCAGCATGGCATTAGACCAGGTATCAGGCTGTTAGAAGTGCTGTCTCTTAGCACGTTGCATGGTTAAGAACTGCTGATGTTATTAACTCAAAGCTAATGGTGCCAGCCAGCTACTATAAATCAACAAAATACTGCACTAGCACAGCATATAAACTGTATAACCATAGTGATCTCATGCAAGTGTCAAAGAGACAACCTTCAGACCATTTTGTTACCAAACATAGGCCTAACCTGGCAAGTAATCTGGCATTTGAAAGGTATGCTATTTTTTTGCTTGCTTGAGTTCAATCAGTCAGTCAGTCATAAAATATCACCTCCACAGTTTTGCCCTAACCCCAGTCCACCTCACTTGATGCACCATTTGTCTTCAAAGGTCTTTGATCAGGTACGGAGTGGTGTGATAAATTTGGGTTGGAGGGAAAAAAAAACCTGCAAGAAGGTAAACACTCAGGTGGAGGTGGTTGCTTTTTCTGCTGTACAGATTCACTTGGTGAGACACTAAGTCTATGACAGGATTAACCCAGATTAAACCCAGACTCTGCCAGCTTTGTTTGTTCTCTCATTAGGCAGTTAATCAGTAGAGGTTTCTGATAAATGTGTTCTCCATGTGTGGCTCTTGGCCCACACGGAACACAATGATGCCTTTTTTCCTCCACCCCTCCACAACTCTACCAGGAAATTGTCATACAATTCCAAGATGTCACAGACTGTGAAGGATGCGGCCTTGTAACCTGGACCTTTATCCTTTATCTTTAAACCTGAAATCAGTTCTCCTCAAATGTAATAATAAATTTAATAAGAAATAAGAAATGTAATAATACATTAATGCAACTATTGCACTGCAGGGGTTCGTGGCATGGTTCTGTTCAGGACATCCAGTTTTTGTCTGCACGTGCATGGCTGTACACCCATGACAGACAAACATGGCCACACACACACACACACACACACACACACACACACACACACACACACACACACACACACACAAAAAAATAGACAAACACACTCAGCAGTATTTGTGCATGTCAATGAGTGTGGTAAAATTGGATATACTAAAAGAGGCCATGCATTTAAACATCTGTCTGGATAATCATTTTGGGGATAAACATAGGAGATGGCGGTAGGAAATGAACCACGAACTGTATATATTACACTATAGAGTTTTATAAAATGGATTTACTTTTTAGATGGTTCTACAACATGCAAGGGTTGCATTCAATTAAAAAAAAAGGCTGTCACATAGCTGAACCCGTCATGATGAGCCCCACACAGAAGGTCCCATTTCCAGTTTTCATATTAATTGATCAAAAAGAGAGAGAAAGAGAAAGAGGACGCACTGGTATGCTCTTAAGTGCTATCTGCTATCTTCTTCTGTGCCTTCAACAACATATGCTTGCCTGCACTGGTAATGGACTGAAAACGTCCTCAGATGGTGGTCATGCCCCCCCCTTATGGCAAGGGGAACAGAGTCCAACTGTGGTGTGGAGTTGTGCATCTGCATGGGAAGAACTCATCTGCTCTGTGTTAGGGGCAACCGCAAGCACGACCTGTTATTTTTCCCGGGAGAGGAAGAGAGAGAGAAAGAGAGTGAAAGAGAGAGCGAGAGAGAGGAGGAGAAGTTGGAAAAGGAGAGAGGCAGAGAGGAGGATGGGGGGAGAGAGAAGAGGGAGAGAGACAGAGAGAGGGCATGGAGGTTCTCATGCTTATGCTAAGATGCGCTGTTTAGAGCATGTGTGCATTCTAAAGTAGCTCAGGTGTAGATATCGTCCAGTATGTTCATAAGGCTTGAGACCACCTAATGCCAGAACACCAGCTTACATAAGAGAAATCCTAACAAAGCTCAGATTTCCTCTTCATTTTGCATCGCCTGTAACAATAGATACATTAATATAATACATGTAATATTTCCTAAGGTAAATTATTGAGGTAAATTAAAATCATTTTAATAAATAAATCATTTAAATTGGTAAAAAGCAGGCACTTGCATCCAATTTGCTCTCTGTCCCTTACTCACTCATTTGCTCTCTCTCTCTTTCTCTCTCTCTCTCTCTCTCTCTCTCTCTCTCTCTCTCTCTCTCTCACACACACACAGACACACACAATATACATTTCTTTCCAAGAGCACCAATTTTCATGGGATTTCAAACACATGTTTGAAATGTATCAGTTTTGCCACTGGGTACATATGGAATGTGTGAAGGTTCAAATGAATCCTTGCCAGGATATAAAAACATTTGCTTTCTCACAGAACCTTTGCACTGGATTAGCAGATATAGTATTAAGAGATTTAGTTTAAAATATGAAAAAGTATTAGTAGATTTAGTTTAAAATTCCAATCCTTTATTCCTGTTACTGTATCTGGGCCATTGTTGTGTGCTTCCACAAACTGGAGTAGTTATACTGTAAGTATTCTCAAATGTGAATATAGAAATGAAACAGCTTAGCCTTAACCTCAAGCTATGGCTTACAGTAGCTACTGGCCAACTTCTTGGGCATGTAACAATATTAAGGGCTTACCTTAAGTCAGTGGGTTTTGGTAAAAACCTTTTCTTTCCGCTGAAATACGGTTCGAAGTCTTCGGATCTGAGTCTGTGGGAGTAGTCTATATACCCAGATATTTCCTGTCCAAGAGAATTTTGGTCCCTTATGAAAATGATGGACTGCAAGAAAAACAGGAGAGCATGCTGTATAAATAATCTGGAGCAGAATATGCTATCTTGAGAAATGACAAAGAAGAGATATAAAGCATTAGGCTTTCAGAGATGTACAAATACACCCACAGTGAAACTGTATGACACAAGGCATTCAGTTAATCAGACTGGGGAAGAAGGTTGAAAGAATGACTGTCCATATGTAAGGGTTTGAACTGAGAGCGACATCGGAATTATGGAAAGCTCCGGGAGGAACTTGCTAGATATACATCAGTAATGTAGTGTTGTAGTCATTGTAAGTGCATAAGTGGTTTAATGACATCTAGACGCAGCTATCATACATGCGTTATGCAAATCAGCCCATCAAATCCCATTTTTGTTCTGTTATGTGCTGTGAGCATTTTGATCAATCATAGATGTTCATCATGTTCACCTCTGTGGGTGCTTTGGTGAATCACGCATTCGCATGCATCTATGTAAATAACTTTAGTAAAATGAATGAAGAACAACCTTATAGCAAGAGGCCTCCGATACGTTATACTGCAAGGCACACTGTAACTACCATATGTAGTAATATAGTCACAGTATAGTAATATTGTCCATAATATGCAGGCCTACAAGGTACTGCTTGAAAGAAATTAACCAAATGTCAGAACAGAATCAGTACAAATGGCCACTAACTCACTTTCAAATGTTATTTAAGACAGAAAATAGGTAAAGAGTATAAAAACAGGCTTTGGCTTGGGAGATTTAAATTTAAAGGGAGAAAAGAAATCACTGATCAAATGACAGCAATGCATGAAATAGCCATTTTGAGACAATCTGATCCCAAAGATAACACCATTACAACAGAGGGCTATTCAAGGTAGAATACACATTCAGTTGTTTAGAGAACATCCAGTGGTTATTTTGTCTGGATGACAATGATGAAAGAATAGCTTATGACAACATCTGCTGTGAAGAGGAGCTTTGTTTTGGCTTGTCTGTTTACTTCAGAGTAAGAGAGTCACACATCTACTACGAAACCCAGTGCTTCATTTCATCCCCCCCCCCCCCCACTACATTCACCGATATCTCATTTGTATTTCTGTCAGAACCCTGGCCGTATGTGGGTTCCCTTACATGTGCGGGATAAAAGTGAAGATAACTAGCGCTGCAGACTTAAAAAGGAAGGGTGTTCCTCTTTATACACTTTAAACAGACGCTATCAGGTTCGCAGCTGGCCAGTGGCCGAGCTGTCCACCTTATCTGCGGCCTCTGTGCTCTGTGCTCCCCTCCCCGAGTCCCCACCCCCACCCCGCTGCCGTCAGGATTGAAAAGCAATCATCACGCAGGGGCTAAGAAATACAGTGGGAAGAGCAAAGGCGCACAGATCGTCTTTCGATTGCAGGGAGGGAATCAAAAGCGCTTCAGCCCACAGCCACGCCATGGTGGAAAGCTTACCTTCGCCCTCGTAACTCATGAGTCAAAGCAGTAAAAAAGCGCGGCTCAGTGGGACCGCCTGGCTCCATCAAGGCATTTTGGAGAGCAGGTGTTTTCCCAGCAGAAGGCTTTGACAGTGTCTTTCTCTTAGGTACTGTAAAGCTAAGAGCAGGACTATTTTTCAGGTGTAAATTACTTCAAGGATTCCTGCACCTCTTATTTAAGTGATCGTGATGAGCATGCTGAAATAAAAACAAATTGTGTAATACGGGGAAGGTAAAAGCATAAACAAGGTCTACAAATCAAGTCATGATTTCTGTATCTACAGATGTGGCCAGTGTAACATTTGTTTTTTCAGTGCAAATGCCATTGGCATGTGTATTCTGAGGTCAGTCATATGATCTCATAGGTGTTTTCTGTACAAACTAAGAAAAATGGTGCTGGGTACGAGAGAAGCTCTTGTTTTGTTCTCTCTTTTTTTTAGGTAGATCTCCCAATAGACAGGTGTTACTGAGGAGAGCACACTGTAGGCGTATATTTTATACATGAACTGTAATGTTTAACAGGACACCGATGCGAAATACGTCAACACAAGGTTAGAGCTGACTGCTATGCGTCCTGGTCTGTCTTGGTGTAAGCACGTTTGCTAAATCAAAGCATGTTGCAACATGAATCCAGGAAGGGAGTCAATCCCCCTAAAAAAGCACAGAAGCGTGCTGATCATTGTTACCATTTAAAGTTATTGCACTGCTAACTTTTAAAGGTGTTGTCAGTTTTTTTTTTTTATAACACCTGCAGCATTAACTCACAGTGGGAAAAGAGGGCCCAATGGAGCTGTCTGAGTTATTTGCAGATTTGCTCTTAGAAAGCTCAAAGTAGAGATGGTGACTCGAGTCAGTGACTCAAACTCACGACTTGATTTGACTTTTGCTTAATCGGCTCGCAAATTGTACTGGACTTTTGTTAATCCAACTTGTGACTCAATTTGTGATTTAAGACTCATGAAACAGGAGTATGGGAAACAACTTGGATCTAACTGATCGTCTGAATAAAACTTTATCTGTTCTGTCTAATCTCACGTGAAACCAAATAAACACTCTCAAACATCCACCCCTCAGAAGCTAAAAGCCAAGCAAAGGAAGACTTCCAAACAGCTTTTATCAGGGGCGTTTGTCTGATGGGATTTTTCCATTGACGCATTTTTATCTCCGAGGCGAGGTTCAGGATGGGCAGTGGCCTCTTTCACAAGAACATTCAGGCTTTCTGGTAGCTGCCACACACCCCCGCCCCACCTCCAACATCTCCACCACCACCAAACACCACCTCACCCTGGAAACAATCCACCACTGTCAGGGAGGCTTGCGCAGGTGTCTGAGGGTGTCAGATGGCCTCTGCTTATTATTGGTGGGTTGTGCTTCAGGAGGAATCCTGGGCCATCACTAACAACTGTGTAAATTTGTTGGGGTAATGAAAACATGGCCTGGGTGACAGGAGCGTTTGAGCTCCTGGTCCTGTTTTTGGCCGGCTTGCTCCTGTCGCTCTATAGGAGTTCCGTATTGGTGGTGGTGGTTTGGGGGGTTGCTTATTTGACTTGGAAGTGACTTCGCACAGTGGGCCTTGTATAAGAGATGCAGTGGTGAAAGCCAGATGTGCAGAGGTGTGCTGCTTCTGTCAGGAAAGGGATCTACCAAAATTACAATGGCTTGGGATGGCTAGGATAGAGCCCTGTCTACAACTGTGTGCATGCAGCACAATGGCGGAATTTGGATTACATGGATTGGATTGCGACTTGGATTAAAAACAACATATTAAAGCAAAGATTGGTTACTAGCTGGGCAGCCCAATGGAGGATGGGTTCCTTCTTGAGTCTTGGTCCTCCCAAGGTTTCTTCCTTAAACCTACCAAGGGAATTTTTCCTCACCACTGTCGAGGAAAACACAATTCTTACAGACTCCAAAAATGAACTGCCAAATCAATATTGGTGCCTTCATTTTTATCATGCATGGTATTGAAAAAAAATGAAAAGAACAAAAAAAAAAACAAGGTCAATTTGTCAGAAATTCTCCTGGATAGCTTGAGATGCACACTCGTCCCTGCCATCGTAAAGCAGAACACACCCACCCATGTACAATTTCCAAACTGGGCCTCTATAGTACTCTGGTACACAGACTGCCTGTGTTATGCAAAAATTAAAAATTAAAAATTGCAGTAAGGAAATATGTTAATCGTTTTATGCAATAGCTACACAGCTTAATTCTGAGGACTCCTGATTAAATAAATGTGATTCATTTTAGTGAAGAAGAGGACTTTTCATTCCTTTTACTGTACTTTCCCTTTAAGATCTTTACATCTTATGAGAGACTTGCTTCAGCATGAGGTAGTACGTCTGAGTTGCTCCTTTTAATACTCTGAATCTGTATGTGTTTTAACACTGCAGAATCTGCATCAGATAAATGTGGTTAACAGAGAGCCATTGTGAATCACTGTAGCTTTTATTAGATTTACAGGTGCAGAGTTTCTTCACTTGCGCTGTGATTTTAGCTCTTTAATTGGTCGGTAGATCGTTGCCAGTATCCTCTCGTATTTTACGGCCATTATCGGAATCTGCACTGAATACAATGAATCTTCCAGGGCCACTATGGCAGACGAATCGAATCTGTCAGCTAAGTGTTTTACATCTTATTTTAATAGCTTTGACAGACTGCATGTGTGCAGTGTGGATGAAAATAATCAAAAGATGCTGCTTCCTTTCACTTATAATCACAGGGTGTGTCTCAAGGCAGATGACTTGGCATGAGGGGAAAACATTGGAAAGAGTACAACTCGGACATACCCATAGAGTGCTTGCTAGGCTGGGTGGTTAGCTGTTTAAATCTGTATACATTGAGTGCATCTTAACATTGTGTGAGCAAATAGCCTGAAAACACATTTGCTAAAAGACACTGAGGGTAAAAGGAATGACCTGTAATCGATAGACTCCGAATTCGACGCAGGTGGCAAAAGTGTGGTTCGTCGGAAATAGTTCTATTCGGAGCCTGGCTGTTTGAGCAGGAGAACAAACAAAGGGCAAAGGGCAGGTGTCCCCTGATCCACTGACCAAATGTCCAGCAGTGAGGTCTGAGATGGGACTGAGCAGCTGAGGCCGTACCCCAGCCGGCAGGAGCTGGTTGATCAGTCTGGCCTTCAGCTCAGGACCAAGATTGCGTCCGTTTCTGTTTTGTACAGAAGTCGCCAGCAGAGCCCAAACCACAAAATAAGTGGTTTTGAAAGCCCACGTACATCAAATTAAAAGGCACCCAGAATCCGAAATGATACGCTATTTTCTTTCTCTCTTTTTTTGATCCCGAATGTTTAAAAAGATCCCCATACCTTCATTTTCCTTAGACTGCTTCTGCAACAGTTCTGGGTAATGTCTCTGCCTTACAACACAATCAGGAAAACACAAAGACAGTCCCATAAAAAACCTGTACATGGCTTACAGATCTTAAAACCACAGTACGCTGGGATAAATGGAGTAGCGCTACAGTCTGCCATGTGCAAATAACGTAAAGAAACAAAGTCACTGGAGATCTGCTGTGCTATAAAAAGGCCATCTCAACGTGTTATTACATGTAAGTTGTACCCAGTGCCTGGATCTCCCCAAAAACAACACCAAAACAACAACAAAAAGCATGAGGAGGAAACGACATGGCCTGTTTAATTGGTGCGCTGCTGCTCGGTGACTACAAACAACGATAGATACTCATCCTTCTGGCCACTGTCCCTGAGCAATAAGTGGAGGGTGTTGTGGGGACCCATGTGGTGGGTGTCCTGTGGGATGTACACACCACTAGGCCATCTGCTGTTTTTTCAGCCTGTGGAGAAGGGGAGCAGAGGAGGGGGAGAAGACGGTGGAGGGGGTGTTGGGGGGGCCTCTTGAGTCACGTTGGGAATGGTTCGGTCATTCCCTCATTATTCCCTATATAAAAAACGATTTAGTTCACTGTATAGGGAATTAACTGCTGTAGTTTTGGACACTGCATTGCATGACATGTCAGCAGCCTAACAACAGTCGATGATTTATGGACACAGCTAAGCTTTTGACAAAGAGAAGGTTTTTGTGAACTAATAACTTACAATATAGGACAACTTAAGGATTAGTGAGTAAAACACATTAGTTAGACAGCTAGAAATATATCATATAAATGGACAAAAATGTCAAAATGCCTTATGTCACCTTATGTCGGTTTACATTGACTAGCAATTTTCTATTTGCATTTGTAAATATAATTACCATATTGCAGTATTTGTAGATCTCTGACAGATATCGTTACAATTCCTCTTGGATAAGACACCTTTGCATTGCACTAATTCCCTAGAAAATGAAGTGCATACCGTCCATACACTACAATTTGCAATGTGTATTAGATACTATATATAGATAGTCAAATTTACCGCTGAGATTTAGAACATCACTACAAAATGGCTGACAACTTATATAGTGCCCTACTTCTGTTATAGGGAATGATTTCGCTCATTTGGTCTTGAGTTAGTCACTGGGGCATGACAAGCAGAAATGCTCTTGTTATTGAAATGCATGTACTGCTCCTGTGCCAACGTTCCTCACAGTCACAGGAAACAACTAATAGTACCTGGATTCTGAGGAGTTGCTGGGCGAGACATTGCCAAAAAAAAGCAGGTACTGGAACAATAAGTGTTTAAAGATTTTAAAGATGTGTCAGTTACATACTAAAATCTTTCTACGGCCATGTGGTTTGCCAGCATTAACTCAGGAACAAACCTGAACGTTTGGCCCAATGTATATTGATTTCCTAAACTTACAGATAGATAAATAATTTATATTAGCCCAACAATTTTTCCATTTTTCATTCTTTTAATTTCAAATTTAGATGACAAATCAGAAACTCCAGCAGTGACTTCAATCCCATCACATGACACCCATAACATGGATTGAAATAAAACTAAATAAATAAGAGGAGAACGGAGTTAAATGACTCACAGGGGATAATGGCATTACCGTGGTCATGTGATGGGCTACTACTACTGCAGGCCCGCGCTGATGAAACTTCAGGGAGTGCAAATGGTGTGTGATATTAAATATAAATACAATAAACATCATTTAGTTATCATCATTGACTTTCTTCAATCCTCTATTCTAGGACTTCTGGAGATAAAAAACTTGTCAGTTGCTGGTCATTAAGCTTCTTGCGTGAGAGGAAGGGACACTTCATTAAACTTATGGGGGATTCTGTTGTTTGTCTATTATTAATTGTTTCTAGGCTTGAGTACTTGGGATATCTACAGATAATGTTCAACTGGGACAGTGATAGTTCAGTGGTACCACTGCCAAGTTGCCACTGTTGGTCCCCTGAGCAAGAACCTTAACCCTCAATTGCTCAAGTTGTGTTCAGTCATAATTGTAAGTTTCTTTAAATAAAAGCATCAGCTAAATGCTGTAAAAATGTAAAACATTACACGACTCACAGATATAAAAAACATTTGTAAAAAAAAAGTATCCACCTGTCTAATCTAAATATATCTAATATAATATCATGCTCTGCGAGCACTCCTTCAGAGCGTGTTTTCAGTGCGGTTGGCAATAAAGTCGCTCCATTGAAATTACATTTTTTTTATTCCATCATTCCATGTATGTCAAGTTCTAGGAGCAGCACTGTTGATTCTTGTAGAAGGTAGGTCAAGATACAGGATGTCTATGTGCAGCCAATGAATATCTAGACAGATTATCAAGGTGTTATTGCAGCGAGCCAGATTTTCTGAGTCCATTATATGATGGGAAATATTGAATTATCATTAAGCAGATGTAGGGCAGGTCCATGGGGAAGTGTGTCTGTTATAGAAGAAATAGACTGGACCAGCTCTTCCAAAAGGTCTATACTTCAGGGCAGTCTCACACAGTGTGTGTAAAGGTCTCTAGTGTCCTAGACTGACAGACAGGACAGTTAAGATAAGAGATTAATCCTATTAGATGTTTCACTGTGGGTGTCAGGTATGCTCTGTGGTAGATTGTTGTGTGAATGAATTGATGATTAGGCTATAAACACATTATTCCATGTCAGTGTGTGGTCTACCATTTGCCCTCTCTGTGCCATAAGTCTATCCCATTCATTTTGGGCAGTTATAGCTATAGGTAAATCTCACATAAATTTACTATATAGGTAGGTCACTACTCTTTTCGGAGCCACTGTGGTACAGCTAATTATATGGAAATGTTGCAGCTCTGGCCCCCATGGAGTGGTTTATGATTTCAGTGCACATCGTAGCCTAAGATAAAAAAAAGAGTGTTCAGATATGTTCAGATAGAGTGAGACTAGGTCTTCAAAAGAACACAAAGAATTATTGCAATTGATAAACTAATGGGCCTTTTTCTGACCATGAATTTTTGGAGAAAGGGTTTATTGCCTGTTAGCAAATTTATATCAAGCCATATAGGTAAGGTCTTATGCCATTTCATTTTTATCCCTCCAAAACTTTTTTTGCTGCTTTAAAGGTTTATAGCATGAACTTTATTAAACATTTTTAGCAGAAATACCTGAAAATATGTTGTCTAATCTAATTAGTGTTTCTCTCTCCTGTTCTATCTTCTGTCATGGTAGATTAAAATTTTAATCTAACCAGTGTCTACACAGATTGAAGGACCAATAATGAATATTATTTGGGCAGGTCCAGCTGCCTCGGATTTGTCTTGATGCAATGTGTGCCATTTCATACATAGAGATTTTCCATTCCAAAATTGTTGGTAAGTATTTGGTAAGGTCTACCTTACACTAAAATCAGACTATAGGGAATTCAACTAATGAAATTATACATGGCAACATACTCATTTAGCTGATGCTTTTATCCAAAGCAACTTACAATTATGACCAAGTACAACTTGAACATTAAGGGCCTTGCTCAGGGGACCAAGAGTGGCAGGTCTTGAGCTAGCAACCTTTTGATTACTAGTCAAGTACCTTAACCACTGAGCTACCACTGCCCACTACTCACCTACTGACACATGAGATGGAACTGAGGCAGGAAGTATTATCCACCTATTAATGTTCTGTCCTACCTCATCTTTTTTTGAGCTGATCAACTTTAGAGAACTTTAGAGCAAATTAATTTTAAACCCGGAAACAGAACTAAAATTATTTAAAATTTCAGTCTTAGCAGGAAAAGATTTTTGCATGCCCAACAGGAACGCCAAAGTGACATCAGAACACACTAAAATGAAATGGCTAATTGATTCTAAGAACAATTGTGCCACCTGTAGATGGCTTGAAGATAACGGACAACCTTGTCTCATCCTATTAAATGTTCTAAATATGTCTGAGTAGGAACCTCCAATGCATAATCGTGCTATTTACACCTCAAGATTTTTAAATATAAACTCTACACCTTTAACTAATTTATGTTGAAAAGCCTGAGGAAAGAGGAGAAAAACACAATACAGCTGACATTTTACATCCTACATGTGGACTCTTTTGAATCTAACCCAAAATGTCAACTGAAAACATGCAAACCCTCATGGGTTTTTTTTTGGGGTTTTTTTTTTTGAGGCACTTGTCCAAAAAAGTCAGTATGATGTGAAGGCCAGTGTTGAATTTTACAGTGGGTGAGACCAATTTTAATGCTAAGCTATGAAATCTGCAAAGCTGCAAGACATCAGGGTGATTTCAGCTGGGAGAAAGAAAAAGGAATGTTTTGGAATACACTAATTGTTCAATTATATCAAGAATTGCAGTTTCAGAAAATTAAGTAGTGGAGTTTGGCACCGGTGGCAAAAACGGAAATCAGTCGAGCAAAAGTTCTGTTTGAAATTTACTCCACCAACGTGACCCAATCAAGGCATGGCTTCTCCCTCCAACACTGCTACCACAACCATTTCCCACATACTTCTGGCTTCCAAATCACCTATGGGAGAGAAAATGGAAGATTATCTTGAGCATGTGCAGAGTAGCACAGCCTTTGGGAGACAAATGGACATCCATATTTGCGAATCTGCTAGAGACCTTTCCAAAAAATGATACACATGGATTATAGGCTCATCCATTTTGCCAGACACCTTGTTTTCCCCCATGTCATAGCATTTTATGTTCTTTACTCATTGTGCACTCCTGCACAAGCCTGGGAAGTCATATCAAGTGCTGTTTGGAGGAAACAGGAGATTGCCAGACATATATACCTAAAATACAACAGTCATAAGATGTGTATTCATGTCTGTAGGTTCACTACCATATATGTACGTGTCTTGTTCTTCCTCTGTGCTTTACATTTCAGTTCACAAAGGGTCAAAAGTTTGTGAAAGCTCCACAGACCACAATGTTTAACGTTACACATCCTATTATAACGGGGCATTGCAACTTTTCCGGAATCAAGCAGGCTTTCCAGTGAGAACCTGGTTTCTTTTTGCAAGCTAATGAAGAATTCTCTTTGGCTAGAGAAGCAAAATGGCATTGTTAGCAAACCCTGTCTTTATTAGAAAAGCTCACCACCTGCACAAGTGTGTAAAGCAAACAAAGTTGAGGTTAACCAGGGCTGACAAAAAACATGCAAAACTGCTCCATGCCAAACTCTGAGAAAAAAAAATACAGTGGTATTAAAACAGAAAAAAAAAAAGATCACGACAGCTTGTGAGTTATAATTCATACACCTTGGTGTGAGAAGCTGAAGGATAGGAGGAATCAGTATGAATAATTTAAACCACGTATACACCAAGTGTATATGGACTCAAAACATCCTTTAAAAAAAACAAACAAACTCAGGAGGGAATCACCGATGTGGACTTGACACAGAAACGTTAGTGCGCTGTATCCTCCTCTGACTGAACCGAGCTGGGAGTTCAACCGTAAAGAACGCTTTCTTTGTTCTTGCAGTTGCTCACTTAAGAAATTGTTTCTTTTTAGAGCAGATAGATCAGAGATGAGTGCAGTCTTCTTCTCTCGTCTGGGAGATTAGTCGTGCACTGCAAGCCTACACAAAGCATATCCTCGCCTGTGCAGGTGTGGTGGACTGACGGCAGCACCGGGGTTTGCCAGGCCAGCCCTTCATCGAGACCGGCAGGCTTGCATGGGCCACTGTGTGCTTCACACAACTAACGCAGCTTTATTTGGTGCTGCTCGCCACGACCTTGCGTGGGATGGCACGGGCCCATGGGATTGAGTGCTCGCAGTGGTCGGGGTCTAAGCATGCTGAAACACATGCATTTTGGTAAGACAAGATTGCAGCATTGAGGAAGTTGTGACCGATGCTTGGGCGGAAAAAAAAAAGAAGCTGATCTTTTAATCTTGGACATTCTTACTGATTTTAGCTCCCATGGCAGTTAAATCAGTGTTGGTAGGAAAATCCAATGCAAGCCATCCCTAGGCATCTGTGAATGCTGTGCAGAGACAAGTGAGTCACTTGCTATGAACACACAACATCCTATGGTCACAACTAGCCGCAACATCCATCCTGAATGGATGAGGAACGTTTATGTGAAAATCAAGCTTCTCAAATTCCTTGGTTGGACATAAAAGGTGGCTACATGCAACTTTATTATGGAGTGCACTCCCTTCCTGTTTTTAATGGCATGTTTTAAATTGAGTGTGGGGCAAACAAATGTGGTACACAGTTATTCATCGGGAATAATCATTTTTAAAAAAAAGGCTACAGAACAGTGCGCCTCTATCTAAAGAAGTGCAGCTTGGGTTTTTCTGCAGCTGGACTGCGCAGAGGGAGACTCCCTTTGACATTCCTTTCATTATTCTCAACCAGAGAGTGAGAAAGAAGAGAGAGAGGCAGATAAAGAGAGAAAGAGAAAAGAGGAGGTGCAACCAAAAGCAGCTCTCTAACCAGTGACAATAAGCAGAGATTTATAATTTATATCAGCCAGGCCATAAGAGATGTACACACACACACACACACACACACACACAATATATATATATATATATATATATATATATATATATATATATATATATATATATATATATAAATAAACTATACACACAGTACTGTGCAAAGGTTTTGGCAGGTATGAAAAAAATGCTGTAAACAAAGAATCCTTTCAAAAATGGAAGTGTTAATAGTTCATTTTCATCAGTTAACAAAATGCAGTGAACAAAAAGAAGAGAAATCTAGATCAAATCAATATTTGGTGTGACCACCCTTTGCCTTCAAAACAACATCAATTCTTCTAGGTGCACTTGCACACAGTTTTTGCAGGAACTCGGCTGGTAGGTTGTTCCGAACAGGAGAACAGGAGAACTAACCACAGATCTTCTGCGGATCTAGGTTTCCTCAAATCCTTCTGTCTCTTCGTGTAATCCCAGACAGACTGGATGGTGTTGATATCAGGGCTCTGTGGGGGCCATACCATCATTTCAAAGACTTCTTGTTCTTCTTTTTGCTGAAGATAGTTGTTATTGACATTGGCTGTATGTTTGGGGTCATTGTCCTGCTGCAGAATAAATTTGGGCCAACGATGCGCCTCCCTGATGGAATTGCATGATGGATAAGTATCTGCCTGTATTTCTCAGCATTGAGGACACCATTAATCCTGACCAAATCTCCAACTCCATTTGCAGAAATGCAGCCCCAAACTTGCAAAGAACCTCCATGCTTCACTGTTGCCTTCAGACACTCATTATTGTACCGTTCTCCAGCTCTTTGGCGAACAAACTGCCTTCTGCTACAGCCAAATATTTCAAATTTTGCCTCATCAGTCCAGAGCACCTGCTGCCATTTTTCTGCACCCCAGATCCTATGTTTTCGTGCATAGTTGACTCGCTTCACCTTGTTTCCATGTCAGCGGTACGGCTTTTTGGCTGCAACTCTTCCATGAAGACCACTTCTGGCCAGTCTTCTCCAGACAGTAGATGGGGGTCCCACTGGTTTCTACCAGTTCTGAGCTGATGGTACTGCTGGACATCTGATTTCAAAGGGAAATAAGATTGATGTGTTTTTCATCAGCTGCATTAAGTTTCCTTGGCCGACCACTGCGTCTACCATCCTCAATGTTGCCTGTTTCTTTGTGCTTCTTCAAAAGAGCTTGAACAGCACATCTTTGAAATCTTTGAAGTCTGCTTTGAAATCTTTGTCTGGGGGAGCCCTTGCTGATGCAATATAACTACCTTGTGTCTTGTTGCTGTGCTGAGTCTTGACACAGTGTATGACCTGTGACATGAAACTGTCTTCCACAACCTCACCTTGGTAGCAGAGTTTGGCTGTTCTTCACCCAGTTTTAAGCCTCCTACACAGCTGTTTATGTTTCAGTTAATCACAGTTTCGACCTATTTGTGAAACTGATGATCATTAGCACCTGTTTGGTATAATTGGTTGATCATACACCTATAATCCTACAA
>NC_137501.1:9222500-9405000 GCF_041902795.1 Electrophorus electricus | reverse complement strand
CTTAATGGTGCGAAAATGGTGCATAAAGCTTCTAGCTGGCTTAACTCTTGAGAGGGGCATTACTATTCAATTACTCGACTGCACAAGTAATGGCCAGTAACCCAAGGGCATTAGTCAGAATACCTAAGAAGCATCTTGTAGTTCACAGTATGCCGAGAACTTGCTTTAGGCCTAATCATTAATGGGAAAAGAGCAGGAAAAATGGGGGGGGGGGGGGGGGTACATGTCTTCAAAGCACTGGGTGGAGATTCATTTCCACCCTTGGATGTTTATATCATAACAAGTTGACGAAGAAATTGCTACGGGGCCAAAAGAGAACATGTATTCGTCAAATGCTCTCATGTCAAGGATCATTACCAATTGTGTGCAGACATTCTAACAGGCCAGGAAGAACTGATGATGATCCAAGAAAATTAAGGCTGAAATTTAGAAGTAGTGTAATCTCAAACTACCGGTGTTAAGATCTTGGGAAAAAAATGTAACAACCATTAGCATCTTCGTGTACATAAAATTTAGTCTGGTGACTACTGCTCATGCGCATATTATATCATGGGGGGGATGCAAGACAGCATCCCCTTACAACTTCCAAACAGCTTCCTGCTTTCTCCAGCTCTGAAGTGCAGTGGATTTTCGCATTTTCACCTGAAGACCTGAAGACAGCATTGTGCAGAAAATGCAGGCAAACAGGAAAAGATGAGCATCCCGCAGGGTACTTCAAGCAGTGTGCTTCAAAAGATGCTTAGAAATATAATTACATCAAGCTATTTAATGTCATGTTTCCAAGAAAGGCTGATATAGTGTTTACTGGTCTATATGGATAAACTCAAGCACATGCTGTAAAACCCAGAGTTGTTGGGTTTTTTTTTTTTGGTCACCACATTTTCTGTGGTCGGCAGTCAGTGCTATTTATGACAAGCGGCAGAGCAGTGGAAGCTAGTGACTAATCCAATATCTACTTGTGTGGCACAATGCGCAAACCTTTTTCCTGCTACGCCATCCCTGATACACCCTGCTTCAGCTGTGAACAACACTGCTTACAAAAGATAACTCGCAAAAGTTACGAACTGCAAAGGGTAGTGCTTATGTAGGAACTGTTTCCTTTCTTATTGTGCAGTAAGAAAGTGGAATATACTTGAAAAAAAACCTCAGATTGAACACTTTTGTGCATGCATTAGTACTAACAAAGTTTTATGGATCAAGCCGAAATGTATTTAAGAACTAACAGCTCCAAATCAATCACAGAATAAATGTTTTGTAATTAATGTTTAGATCAGTTGGTATAGCATAATTCATCAAGAGTAACCTGCAGGCACAAAAAGATGCAGGTGCAGAATGAAAAAGGAAAACTATTTCCTATGTGTAACAAACACTAAAGTTCTCTCTCTCTCTCTCTCTCTCTCTCTCTCTCTCTCTCTCTCTCTCTCTCTCTCTCTCTCTCTTTCTCTCTCTCTCTCTCTCATATTGTTTCCATGTCATTTTTCTTTCCCCTTACTTTGACTAAGTTCCAAAAAAATTACTTTAGACAGCCAAGATCAATGTTTTTTAAGATATAATTCTGATCAGTACCACCAAACTAGAATCATCAGGGGGGGATGTCTAATTTAAACTGAAGAGACAGGGGTTAAACAATCTGATATTACCATGCACTTTATTCCCTTATTTGTAAGGACTTACAAATGTGTTTTTTGCAAATTCCAAGATTTTATTGGAGGCTAAACTCAGTTAATAATTTCAGTGGTCAAAAACAATTTTACAAATGAGAGACCTGTTAAAGATTGATTCTTAGTTTGGTAATTAAAGGTTGAAAGTACAAAAATAAACCCAGCAAGGAAACAAGGATATGATTAGCCTTTTGAAGAGTACGATAGGCTTAAGTAGGATGACAGGTTTGCCCTGTATTTAAGACTGAAAACATTACTTCATTCAATATGACCAAACCCACAAAAAGAAAATCACTTTTAAACATAAAACAAACAATTATGACAACAATCAATATTTCAGTGAGCATGACAAGTAAAATGCAATGATGCAATTATATAACGAGCGTATAATTACAGTGTTATGAGTGCGATATTTAACGGGGAAACTGGGCGTAACCTGGCAACTTTCAGCCAGAGTCCCACCCCTGCTGCCCACCTAACAGGGCTGGAATGGAAGCGGGATGTGCTGGATATGCGCGCTGCGTCTGTTTCATTGCGAAAGTCACGAGAAGACTCCAGCCGGGCCGCAAAGCTGCCGCTTGGCTTGTCAGGAGCTGGGTTGGGAACGCGCCTTTCATTCTGTCAACACTGCCAGGGGGAAAAATGAGTCGGCTTGTGTCGGAAAGGCTGAAGTGAGCTGCAGTGTGACATTTTGGAAAAGTGATAGCTCAGCATGCCTGGATGTGTGTTTTTGTGGCAGCTCTGTGGTCATGCTTACGCAAGTGGAGGAATTCAAAGACACTGATATGCAAAAAGAAGTCGAGTGTGGTCAGAAATTGGGGGGGTGGGGGTGGAATGGGCTGGGTGGAACAACTGACCTAGAAGGGCCGCTTCTTATTTGAGCCTTATGTCAAGTGAAAAAAAAAGGGCCAATTTTGGGCCCTTGAGTAAACGGTATAGTGTTAAAAGACACCATGAACTCGAAATAAATACATTCCAAATTGGTAAGTTCACACTATTCACATATCCCTTACAGAATACTTTGGACATGACTGTACAAATATTCCCTAATAACAGGCTATTTTAAGGAAAGTCCTTGAGTATAAATTGGGCTCCTGTTTAAGCCCTCTTCGAGCAGTACCACTTCCTGTTGACTGGTGGTGTAAACAGTTCCCTAGCAGAACTTGTCTAGAAGTGAAGTGTATAGTTCCTGTAGTATTCCTACAGCTTAATTCATGCTATCTTATTCCAATTTGGTGATATATATATATCACCAAATTGGAATAAGATAGCATGGAATAAGATAGCATAAGATATATATATATATAAATATATATATATATATATATATATATATATCTCCATCCTACTACTAATTCTTTGTTGATGAAGGACCTCTGCTTGAAATGTTATGTTTCTCTGGAAACTACTAGAATTTTCAATAATCTCTACATCTCTTACTAGAGTACACTGCAGTTACTCACCTGGAATGTTCTCCTTTTTATTCCTTCAGCTTCTCTCAAAAGAGAAAATTTGGTACTAAACAAGGAAACAAAAAAGTGGCTTGAAAACCAAGCAGCAATGCATTTATAATTTCAGCTTAACTGTTCACTAAAATAGGGTGAACAACAAGCAAGAATGCATGCTGCACATTCTGCGGTAAAACACACTGGGTCACAGTGATGTCAAAAGTAATTTCATGTAAAAATATTGGATAGAGTTTACACACATTTATGCAGAAATGTATGCACACACATACAATGCATATCCTGTCCTCTAGTAAGATGGGACTTTTTCATTTGTGACAAAACCAGGGCAAAAAAAAAAACAAAACTCAGTTCATGGTACATATAAATAAATTAACAGACTTAAAAGAGTTGTTGAAGGGACCTCGCTATTGTGCAGTGATAACAAGGTTTAGCCACTGTTGATAAGAGTTGCTGAAGCGACCTTGGTGATGTGCAGTGATAACGGATAAGTGCTAGTGAGTTCACTGCCTAACATGTCCCACCTGCAGCCATTAGGGACTGAAAGACTGTAATGACCGCCACGCTATGACACTAACCAGACGTTTGTCAGCCTGCCTGTAATTGGAAAGCTATTCATAAATTTCCCTTTGCCGGCTTGTTTTTTTTAAGCGTCAGTTTTTTGATCGCCAAGGCTGGCCAGCGGCAGCTGAAGGTGTCACCGGAGAGAAAGCATGCCACTTGTTGAATCTTACCTTTCAAAGACCGTGGGCTGCCTCAGAGTAAACACTGCAAGGTGCCTGGTGCAAATCACGTGCTAAACAGGAAACTGCCACTAATTCTAGTCCTGACCAACAAAGCGCTATTGGGCTAGCAGTACTCTCCGTCTTCACCATACCTTGGAACATCAGGAGGTGTCCTCATAAAAAACAGGTGTTTATAATTGAACTAAACTCTTAGAGTTGGACACTGGTTTCATTTAGGATGATGCCTATATCTAAAGTGAAGCACAAAGCATGGCTGTTTGTGATGCCCAGGATATTCAGCCACTTGTCTTTGGGTTAAAGGCTCGTGTCAAATTACACGTGACACAATTACACGTGTCAAAGCCTTAGCTTCACAGGTCCTGGCGTGACTAATTACTTCTAGCGTCAGGTTGAGGAGGGCCGCCGCTTTGTTGGACCAGGTGCTGTGACTCCGCGGCATCACAGGCTCATGCTAAAACGTTGCTTAAACATCATAACCCGAAGTCAAAGTAAGCACGTCTGGAGCGGCGCCTCATGATTGGAGTGGGAGTCTCCCTCCTCTTCTGTGGATCGAAGCACCGTGACTCTGTTCTTCTAAGAACCCTCGTCTGTGACACCTGCCAAGAGACCTGTGGCTGTTATTGGCCTCATCACCAGGTGACTCGTCCAAGGAAAATACCGGTGGGCCACCAACTCCCAGGACCATAATATACAGTATCCCAGCCCTACAAGCCGGGGAGGTTGAAGCAGCTGCAAGTTTGGAAAACAAACAGCGCTCTATAGCTGTACAAAAGCAGGGAGACGGCCTTTGCCTACGTCGACAGCGCGATGTGTCAGGCTTTCAGATTTCTTCAGCCGATTTTGCAACACTGAGCCATTATCAGTAGAGCGCCAGAAAGTAGATATGTTCGACATGGTGCTCCAAAAAGGATCAAAGCGAGTGACATAAGCCAGCACACCCTTCAGAGAAGTAAGATAAATGAACACCGTGGGACAATATCAAAGGCCTGCCTGTTTGTGAGATTCTGATTAAAGCATTGAAGTTCTTTTTTCCCCCTCACTCTCCTTCCCAGTGGAAATAGGTGTTCAAACACGACACTGTTTGGGTTGGCCTGCTCCTCCGGCGAGGAGCTCCCCTCGGGGCTGCCGATGAGACCCAGAAGCGGTGATGCCGGCGTGCCGCAGGGCCAAGGACGTCGTGTTTTCACAGGGCTTTCCTGGACGAGGCTGCGATGCGCCACGATGACCCAAAGCATCATTCTGGACGGTCCGTTTCTTCCAATGTTTTATTTTTTCCCAGTAGGCGAGAGTGTGGTCGTGTGGTATCAAAACCCGTTCCTGCTCAGTGTTACGTCGAATGCGATAAAACTAGCAGCGCTGGTAAAGTGCACTTCTGGTGAGCCATGCTGTCCCCCTGCTCGATTCTCAGTATATCAGAACCAGTACTGAGCAAAACTTTGTTTTCATTTTAGCCAAAGCCGTTCGTTGAATATGAGGAGCACAGGGACTTTGGCTGTGGTCGGTCGCTTCGCTCCTGCTACTGAAAAGTGTTTATTTTTCTGTTGCTGTCAGCACGAAGGTGTTAGATAGTGGGCCCTCCTCTGACTGGAGAAGATGTCACTAAATAAGCCAGATTCGGCGTGCCAGGGGGTGAAGCTGAACCAGGAGGAAGCACACAGCGATATCAGCATGGCCAGATGGTGGCTGGGAGCAGGAAACTGATAAGTGAAATTCAATAGAAGAGTGATGACATTTTCACTCTTAAGAGCATGTGCAGGAAGAGGAATGAAATATGTCAGACATACCAGAAGGAGTTGACCATTTTTTAGTCAGATATCTAGTGCTGCTTTTCTGAACAGGTCAAGCCTATGAATTCCAGACAATAGAAAGCTTATAATAAATTTTCAGTCTAATGCAGGGACATACTTCAAAAATAAGACCATAAAATGATAAATATAATAACAGGTATGGTTAGGGATTGGTTTAGGGTTAGGGCTGGGCAGTACAGAAGTACTCTATATTACATTCTAAATGCAATATATCATTGCTCATCAAATTCTTAAACTCTTTTGTGATCCATCCTTAACAGGCTTAGTTTATTGGTGTCAAAGAGGATTACATGCCATTAACTAAATATACACAATACGATATGTTTAAGAAGGCAATAAAATAACCTGCTGTTATTAACTTTCCTCTGAAAGTGAGGCAGAACGATAATGGGCTAACATTGTGTTTTCAAAACGTAATATAAAGTGTCAAATTAAATGGATGAATTTAATAGTCTTTGACTTTCCAGCATAAGCACCGTACTTAAAGCTGGCAGACCGTCTGTGCACCTGTTATTATACATTACAATGAGATGAAACTATCTAAGGAATTTGGCGTGTCAAGTCCTTAGAAACTACGAGTTAGAAAATGAAGTAAATACACTGGCCAAAACACAGAACTATGTCAATAATTCACCAGTAAATGTCCTCACATAGTTCATAATATTTCTTCAGGCAAAACAGAAAAGCATTTTCAGATTCTTTGAGCTCTTCTAAGATGACAGAGTTCGGAGATTTCGTTATTTGATCAAATGCAGAAGGAATGAGAGCTAGAGGGAGAGAGAAAAAAGTGAGAAAAAGTGAGAGAAGCCGTCTTGTTGGAGACATGTGAGGACTTATGTGGGAGAAATGCTGTACGGTATTTACTCAGGTGGAATAATACACATCTAAGCGGGCCACTGTGCGGTGATAAAACAAAGAGGTTTCCAAAGAATGTGCTCTGTGCACTTCGAAGCCCAGTTGGATGGTCAGCCTTGACCAGCAGCAGAGGTTCGCGCAAGAGCCCCGGCCATAACTCCGTGGCCGCTCTGACGTGATATCACTCGTGAGGGAATGCGTGAACCCTTGCTCAATGCCCAATGAGATAATTAATCACAACAGGCGAGCCTTTGTCTTTTTTTTTCGCTCTCTGGTTAAGTTGGTCCACGAGTCTGCTATATTCAGGTGAAATATTCTTAACAAGACTGCACGGCAATGATAGCATTCGAAACGAACACGTCAGATTTGTGTCGTAGGCCGCAGCAGAGCAGGTGTACATTCCTCGGGAAGAAGAGCCAGGAACCCTTCAGTGTGCAGAGGTTAAACGCTCTGTTCACGTCAGTGAACACGTCACGTGTCAGCCAGAAGAATGATGGCTGCGGATGGGAGTAGCAGGAATAATGTCACGGTCTCGGAGAGTGGGCGAGACAGAATTCCATGGCTGGGGCTGATAAAAACAGGTGCACAGGGAAAAGCTAATGGCTGAGAGATGATAAAAGAAACGCAGCGGAAAAACACACGGGTAGGGCCGACAGGAGGGCCGCGTGTCCGGCACGGTGTTGGCGGGCACAGGGCTCAGCAGTGGCGGCTGTTGCTTGGGTCTGTTTCAGCCGCATGGTCGCGGGGTCTCCACTGAGGTAGCGCGTAAGGGAGAAGGCTCCGGACACCATAGCAGACCTCGAAAACCATTGACAACTGATGATTCTTTTGTTTCATAGAACCTTTTTTGTGACTTTGTGGTGAGCCTAAGGAATGAACAAAAATCATATTTAACAATTAGAAGCTGAAGATAAAAGGCCTAAACTTATGAACTAGGTCAGAAGATTTGCCTGCTTGAGACTGTATCTTGAGTTATGATTAAAATGACAGAATCTGCCATCATTTGTATCACGACACTGAAACAGTCTGACAAATCACCACTCTGTCCTCGAATATACTACAAGCATTCGAGAAGGGAGTGTCACTGAAAATTATAACACACCAACCCTGTTACTGTAAAATGCACAAATTCCCAGAAGGATTTTTGTTTTGGGTTTTTTTTTTTGGGTTCGGATACAAAGCAGAGCTTATTAGGAAGCCATATCTTACAGTGAGCAAATCCAGATGAGAGACACTGTGCTGCTGTCAGCCTGCGACCACAAACCCCTCAGCTCATCTATTCAGAGAATGCATCGAGTGAAAACACCAAACCCAGGGCCCTTAGAGATCAGATTAAGTGTATCCCTTTTCATCTCTTCTGAAAACTGTCCAGCACGTAGTTGAGATGATTGTTCGGAAAACCCTCGCAGCGGTTCATTATAGGGGTGGAGCAGAGGAAACCATTAAGTGCGGTAACTTCCAGGCATTCAGTGTTGGTGGCTGCAGCAGGTGGGGGTGGATGTGGGAGCGTCGTGCCCACTCGCACACTCGTGGAGTGCGCCGCCGTGGCCGGGTTTGTTTCCACTCCACTTTCAGCTATGAAGGTTTTCATTAGCTGCTTCTTCAAACTGGGGCCAATCATCTAAATATATTTGCAGAGAAAATGGGGAAACCGGATCTCCATTCCATCACTGTCCTTTGGATGGCACATCAACTGTGTCGCCGTAAAGTGATGGTTATGAAGTTACTTTCAGTTGCTTCTCTGAGGCATCTGAGCACAAAATGTAGGAGATGATTTGAAAATGCATGGTGTTTTCAGGAGGCACCACGCTGAACACGCATCCAGGAAGCTTTGGTCTAATTATTCAATCCTCAATGTTTTAATTAATTTGTCTTACAAAAGAGACAGGCTTGACATAGCCCACCATTTGAAATTATGAGTGTTAAGATGCATCAATCAGTGATCATCTCAGATACTTTTAACTGCAAAATCAAAATCAAGACATGGACAGCGTTCTATATGAGCACCCCCCCCTTCCCCCCACTGCAAAATGCCCACTTAACATGCAAAAAGATGCCTTTGTCCACTTTATGAATGAAGCTAAACTGGGGGGCCATATACCTTACCCCCCCTCCACCCTCTGCTTCCAAGTCTTTTGAAAATCTTTGTATGGCTTTCAAGGCGAGGTCACATGATATCTCTCCATGACTCTTTTCGAAGGTGCTTTCACCTTTGGTCAAGTGCTTTGAAACCAACATGCTATTGTTATTTTACTGGCCATGACAAGGACAAAGAGTCGACTGACCGACTCACACACACCAACTGTAACGTTATACGTCTGGGAATTTCTCCTCCATTTCTATGCTAAATGTGATCTTTGGACTGCATGACTGCCCACCTTATTATCTATACACAAACCAGGCTTATCGATACAGATCGTATTGGATCAACGAACCAAAGACAACCACCCGCTTTGTAAAGGAAATCGTATTGCATTGTAACCCTGTAATATTCAGTTAATTCAGGATTTCAGAAAAAAAAAAAGACTTGTTTAAACATTTTGCAGAGAATTAGGTGTAAAAAACAAATCAATCAACTAAAACAACTAATCTTTAAAAGTTTCCTATCAAAACCGCTGGCAGTAATGACAAAATAAAACTGTCGTGCGTGTTAAACTTCTTTTCCATCTCACTTCTGTTTACTCTTGTGCTGATAAACAAGGCCTGTATCACGTGTAGCAGCCTTCAGTACTAATGCAGAAGAAAGTCTTCACTTGTTAAAAGTTCTTTTGCAAAGACTGCAAAGTTTTTTTGTTTGTTTTTTTTATCTCACTTCAAATTAAAATACTATTTAAAATGGGAAAGAAATCAATTCTTATAGGTACTGCAATGTTTACTTTAAGGGAACAATGTGTATAAATTATTACAAGTTTATTGCTAAGTTTAAATGGACTTATATTTGAGGATAAGATATTATCAGCTTTTATGTTGCCTAGATTTTAACTCAGCAAGAACAAAAGGCACCCCAGGTTCCACGTGGCCTGGTTTATGATTAGTAGTGCTGTAAAACAACATCTTGGACTCAGGCAGGAGCAATTAAAGTGTCTGTTATTTCCTACCTAATAGGTCTACTGTATAATTACATATCAATTTTAAATCTCTTATAAAAATAAAAAAATTTAAAATTGCAAACACATTTGGTAGCATTGTACACAAGGCATGCAGCCCAAAAATCACACCATAGGCAGCATCATAGTACTAGATCGTGAACCCCGATTTAACTGTAACACACTGTAACACAATCAAAGGCGTTCATTTAATGTAAAAATCTTAAGTAGGAGCTCTGGGGCTTAAAACCAGGGCACATTCTGATACTGGTGCAGGCTTTCCCACATGCGCAAGCTTGTCCCATAGGCTTCCATTTTATCCTCACAGAGGTGTGAGATCACCGGATGGGCCAAACCGCATGGCAACACTGAAAGGGGGAGTACGAACGCTGACATCATAGTATCTATTGCTAAAGAGGGAAAAAAACAAGCAGGAGGGCGGGCTGAGGAGGGAGGCCAGAGGTTAGCACGCCTTCTGTGTCAAATGTGTACCGTGCAACAAAGGAGCCCCTGAGGCACCTTCCACAGGTGTGACCTGGATTTGATAAACTTAACTTCTTACCCAGAGTAAACAATGCCAAATCTGCCCAGGTGCACCTTTTGTTTGTGTGTGACTTTTGGCAGCGGTGCAAACTTTCGCAATGCGACTGGTGGGTGCAGGAGAAGGGGAGGGAGGAGGCACAACGCAGCTCAAGGCTCCATGAGCGGAGCTGATGGGGCAGATAACGTGCGCGACGGGGGAGTCGTCACCTCCAGCGTGCCGGGCGCCGCCATGCGGGGCAAAAAAAAAGACGTTCGCCCATGGTGGTGATTCAGTCGCCTCTGTGACTGCAGGACTGGAATCAAGGTTCCCGGTTTTGCCCTGAGGCTAGACATAAAATGGTTTTATTGCTATTTTTAAAGCTGTCAGCGTGTTATTAGCATGTAGTTTACTTTGCTTGATTCTTGCACACTGACGGGCATGGTTCGGGACTCATGTGTCAGGTCCAGGGCTAGCGTCTGACTGAGAGGAGGCATAAAAGGAAAGCACACTCCTAACCTTTATTTACATATATATATATATATATATATATATATATATATATATATATATATATATATATATATATATATAAATAAAAGTTGTGTTAGAAAGTAGCAAGACCCACTATATAGCATGTTTGATTGGCCAATGTCAAGAGCTCAGCTGGGCCACAATGCAGCTTACTCTAGTGAGTGGTCTAAATATTGAGCTTCAAGCTTCAGTCCCACATTTTGTAATGTGATTCTGTAACTGAGAGCATTCGCTATTCTTTATACAGTCTAAAGGAGTCCCAGCACACCGATCATGTCTAGAGTCCAGGTGGGAGTAACACTGTGGCGCATCGACAGGTCTGGTTTGGTCTGAAGGGCTGATCTGGTTTTTTAAAGCCTGACGGAGCTGATCCAAGCTTCATGCCACCACCACCGTCCCCACCTGAATGGTTTCAATATTACACACGCCACATTAATGAGCCTGCTTTTATTACGACCCAGGACTCCACAGAGGTACCCCAGCAACACTTTTGTGTATTGCAAAAGTTAAATAGCTTTCTCTGCATTGATCCAAGCATACCTGATGCAACTCTTGAAAAAACAGATATATACAGATATGCAGTTTTTAAATATACATATTTGGGGGTTTTTTAATAAAAAATTAAATGAATGTATATCAGTGTATCCCTAACTCTTATATGTTTCCTGCCATATAGCTGAATACCACAAACATCCCAATGGGGTCAAGCCTGTGTTAAAATTGTCTGCTATTCAAACAGCTTCTAAGGGAGTGGTATTAAATGCTTTTGTGTGTTTCATTTTAAACACAAAATATGTGCTTGATTTTAAAAAGGGGGAAAGGGAGAAAGAAAACAAACATTTTGAATGCAATTTGTCATCAGAGGAAGCACTTTTGGAAAAAAGGGGGGAACTGGAAGATCCTGTCAGTATAATATTGTTGATACATAACGCTGTTTTACACTGATGTTTTCCTGTTCCTCATTTATAAACACAGGAAGGGGTGAACTAGACAGAGCTTGATTCACACCTTTTTTGGACTCCGTTACAGTGGTTTCTCTGAATATTTGTAAAATTGACATGCTGTAAGTCAGTCTTTTATCCCAGGAACACTGGCTTATAACATTAAATTGCTTACAGAGTCAACATTTTGGGGGGAGAATCTGTGGAATGTGCCTATACTTGCTGGCGTACATCTTGTGATCTTATAATCACAGCTACTGCTGAGGCAGGTAGGGGGTCATGTAAAAAAAAACATGTTTTGTAGTCTCTCTTGACAAATTGCGAGGATATGTATATCTCCGCTCAGTCACAGTGCTGTTTTGGTTTACGTTCCATTAACCCTGTATTTATTTGTCCTCATGTTGCAGTGGTATTGCTTTATTAAAACCATGTAAGGCTGTTACCATTTGACCCATGTGACATTTAGTGTAAGCAGTCAGGCTAATAAACACTTAGTCCTGTGTAAGGGGTTGAACCCCCGTATGAGACCCTTCTGCCCTAGGTTCAGGACAAACAATGTTCTTTCAGAAGACAGAGGAGAAGCCGACAAATGGCAGTGTGTCAAACGTTTTTAAGAAACAAAGGTAACAAAGGTAATTCATTGCTCTAAAGGTAATTCATTGCTCTAAAAATTCATTGCTTTTTTTGCCTGGTCTGTTTAAAGTATTATAATCAAACAATACAAAATACTATATTATTATATACCATGTAACAAAAGCATGGAATTGAAATAGTAATCATTTGAACCATTAATCTAAAATCAAATAGTGGCTATACATTCAGGGGTGAGCTACTAGTTACTATTTAGATATTCACTTCTGTCTTGGATCTTGTGTACCCATTTTACACCTCAGAATTTTATACGATCAGTCTTTTACCTGATTCCTGCTGCAAGCATTTGTCACAGAGCTCATAAACTTAACTGACATCAGCTCTAGTGTGATAGAGGAGGAAATATGAACTTAGGAATGATTTGCTTCTTACATGTGTGTGTGTGTGTGTGTGTGTGTGTGTGTGTGTGTGTGTGTGTGTGTGTGTGCGTGTGCACGTGTGTGTGTGCGTGTGTGCATGTGTGCACGCGTGTGTGTGTGTGTGTGTGTGTGTGTGTGTGTATGTGCGTTTGTATGTGTGTTGGCACATGGGTGTGGGTTGAGGGGTGGGGGGGGGGTCTCAAGGCTCCCCAGCCTGACACAGTGCAGATTTTGTTCCTGTCCTAATGAAAATTACCAAATATTTCGGGGGGGAATCCCGTTACGTAGCACACGGAGTGCTGTAATAACGTACTCACAGTCATTTTCCCGCTGCGGTTGGCCTCCTCACGCTCAGCCAGGGCTCTCAGGAAGTTATCTTTGAGTTCTTTTCCTGCACTTGCCAGGGTCCTGGAAAAGTCAACAATGAAAAGGTTTGAAATGTTCCTTAAGAAGACTTTAAAGCCTAAAATGTTCTCTGTTAAAGTTTTTTTTAAAGATGCTCACACTGATGCTCACTGTTTTTGATATTAATTTATTATAACAGTAATTACTCCAACCCAGAAGACATGTTCCACATTTATTTTCTATAGTCACACTAGTTCCACATTTTACTTCAAAAGACGTGAATGAATAGCTGCAATAAGGAGGTAAAATTCACTTTAATGAATTTAAATATTATTAGTTACATACTGCATTTACAAAAGGATCTTGTGGCAACTTGAAAGTTAAAAATGTGGTTTAAAAAGTCATTTATATGACGAAACTGCAGAACGGTGACTTCTGGGAATGTGAAAAATATGTCAGGCTCACAAGTGCCTTAGCATGGAACACTCAAAACGCAGCCGGTCTAAGCCGAACTGTATACAAAAACAAGAACTGATTTATAAATGTTAAAAAATGTGAACTGTCTCAGCAAACAATTTCAGTTAAAAGAAACAATAAATGGGAATTTACAGATAATTAGTCACAGGGGGAAATGCTATCGGATGGCTTGTCTCCTCTCACCCATTATTTAGCTCGATCTTTCGACGTGTTTTGGCTCAGCGCCACGCAAGCAAAGCTCTGGCATGCTCCAGAAGCCACGGCACCTGACAAAACACTGGTGCTCATCTCGCCTCTTTCACAGGACACCACCAGCAGTAGCGCCCTGTCATTCACCCAGTGTTCGCCTTGCTCAACTTTCATAACGTCTGCAGCATACTTGCGGAACTGTCTGCTTGCCAGCAAACAGGTATTTGCGAACTTGGGTTTACACACTGCTCTGTGAGGTGCACGGGAAGGTGAAGAGGGTAGCTGGGCACAGCGTGACCTGTCCAACCTCTTAACAGCCTACATCGCATTCAGATCCTTTTTCCAAGAATATGGGGGACGACAATCACCGAGTCGACGTCAGGAGATGCTGAAATATGACCAGAGCACTTTGAATGATGTATTTTATCATTCAAACTCTCAGCTGCACTCTTACGAGCTATTCTGTAGAGCTGTGACTTTGCATACGGTCAGTTGACCATTTACTTTACCGCCCATTATGCAAATGCCCATGAACACAATAGTCAAGTGCCCTGGCCAAAAGGCTAAATATTCCTAATGAATTGCCCAAACCCCTCCTCCCCATGGGGGTAACTGACATCCTCTGCTGCTCAGCTCAAGTTACAGAGGGACAGGTAGGGGGGCTTTTACAAACAGGGCTTACCACTTAGAAAGGATTTAGCAGACCACGATGCGCTTGGGGCCCTCTTCTGTTTATTCTGGATGATGAAAAGAACATGAGGGGAAAAGGTCTAAGTAAATGGAACACACACTTGCCATTTATTTGGCTAAAATGACTTGGCTGCTTGTAATTCATAAATGTACATTTACATGCCAATTGCTGTAATGTTAGCAAGAAGCAAATGTGTAGCCTTCCTGTGCAAATGGCACAGGACAATATGAAGACTAGCTATGCTGTCCTTCTGTTTTGCAATCATATTAAGATGACCTTGCCTTAAAAAGTGTGGCATATATCAGTATATATTTCATATGAGCCTGACTAAGATGTCACAAGTGAATTACCAAAAGTGTTGTAAGCTTTGTGTCAATATTGTGAAAACTGACATTATTCATTGTGAATATTGATGTTACTCATTGTGAATAAGCTAACATGTCATGGTGGCTAAGTAAACAGTGATGGCTGTTGACTCTATCACTACTTAAATCGTCATGCAATGTACAGGCACTCAATCATTTATCTCCTTTAGCATTTATGCAGACAGAAGTGGAAAGCTGGTGACAGCCAGCTACATGTGAGCAGCTGGGTTGGCTCTCATTATGTAACAAGTAATGAGGAATAATGAGGCCAAAATTAGCACACCTCTGGGCGGAACCCGAACCCAAGTGGTTCATTGTTCACCGTAGGCTAATGTCCTCAACATGGTCTTTGAAACAGTCCAAGAATTTTCCAGTTGATTCAAACTGTTTACAGAAGATCTGAAAAATAGAATGTCAAAAGCAATCCAACAAACATTTGGATGGATACTTCTCGAGTATGAGTTTGAATGATGATTATATGGTACATATGGTTGTTTCGTGGGTGTTTTTACATCCAGTCATCAGTTTTCGACCAAGCAATCCATGAAAAGCAATAGCTTTTCTAAACAAATCAGTCCTCTCTGATATGTAATCTTAATTGCAATGTATGCTTCAATTGGGAAAAGCTATTGTTTACCACCATTAAAAAGGACAATTATTCAGTAATCTATTTTCCTAAATTTGAACTCGCTGTACAACTTCTGGGTTCTGTCGATATCTTACTTATAAGGAAACAATCAAATCGGACATCTGTGCTGTGTTTGTATTTCAGAACGAGTGTCAAACAGATGTGCTTTAATTACAATTTTACATAGCAAATTGGAAAGTACACATTTATTCGCTTGCCAGATGCCACAAATGCATGGGGGGGGCTTCTACAAAAACATAAGTTACGTCCAACAAAATTAACCGCACCATTCCTCGTATCCGGCACACTGCTAGCGCTAGTTCGTTTCGGGCAGCGTCGGTTTAGCTACGTGCGGCGGAGATGGAGACGGAGATAGCCGCGCGCGTTCCTGCGTTTGATTACGCCTCACCGCGATCCGATGCGGCTCTGTCAGAGCGGATCTGAGGCTTTCATAAGAAAACAGCAAAGTGCAGGAGAGCGCTGAATAATAACAGCCAAACGTGTCTTTTTATGTAGTGTATGGAAGAACAAAGGTTTGGGGAAATGGTTTCCGGCGGATTGGGTTGCTTAGTGAAGCAGGTCTCAGAGCAACTTACTCAGCCCCTGCTTTTATAGGCCTATGATAGATGGTGCTTAGAAGACAAGCCTAAGTAGCCTTGAAATATGGTGTTGATTGCGCATAGAGCGCCTGGATATTTACATCCAATTTAAGGGCGTTTTAGACATAAGGCATGCCACACAGTGTCAAATCAAAGAGTGAAGTTAAGTTAAGTTACAAAGTGTGTGTGTGTGTGTGTGTGTGTGTGTGTGTGTGTGTGTGTATGTGCGTGCGCGCACGTGTACCCTGGGTATTCGTCCTCATTCCAAAAGTAATTTAGATTATATTAAGAAATACATTAACTTATGATAGCTATTTAAGCTTTGCCCATGAATTCTGTGTTTCTAAGCATACAAACACTGGTTAATCGTCAATTCAGGACCACAAAAGAAGGGAGTTATTTGGGCTAGCCAAGAGCCCACTGAAGTAATTAATCTCAGTGAAGGATAATAAAAAGAGCTTTTTCTCAAAATGGATTTCAGATGGCCTTTACATTTGATATACAACCCTCCAGTGTAACTGTCACAATAACAAAGGAAAGTAAAAAAAAAAAAAAGTAAAAAAAAAAAAGCACATAATGACATTATTAGCACGATGGAAAAAAATGTCAAGAAACGACAACAGAGAAGTCTTAAGAGGGTTTGTGTCTCACACCACAAACGTCCCTGTAATTCTATGAACGAACCAACGCTTTCCATTCTCGTAAAGTGAAGGGTTCCCTGCTGTAAACCAGCTCCAACAGTGCACGTTACACTTTAATATCAGTGTCCAACCCCTGTCATGAAATATATTGGTCCTGTCAAAAGTGCTTAGCTCAAACGGTCGCTATTCCAGATGGTTTGAGTTCCAAAACTGTTTTGCGGAAACTCCCTTGTCTTCACACACAAGACTGAGATGTCTTAGGATATAGTAGTATTGTATAAGGTAGCTTTACAGGACAGTTATCATAAGACATGTAGCCTGAACATTCTGGATAGAAAATTGCAACATTTTCATTTTTACACATGCTCAACACCCACTTCATTAGACGCATTTGTTTATTAGAAACACCTTCTAGACAGACAGTTACATACTGTAGCCCACCTATTGTCATGCACATCTTGTGTTACATCATCCAGGTCTTTTTCAGTGGTCTGTTTCAGAGCACAGGACCACTGTTGGCTGGGTATTTTGGGTCACAGGCTATTCTCAATCCAGCAGGGACATGTGCCAAATCTCCAGCAACATCACTGTACCTGAAACACTCACAGCAGCACAACACCCTCTTCCATGGTAATCTCAATGAGACTACCATGTCTAGAGACTACCATGTCTTAGAGTAGTCCACCACCCTTACTATATCCAGTCAGAAGTGGTCCTGTGATCAGAAGAGTGTGACTGACCAACTGCACAAGGCAAAAGATGGCAATTACAGTCTGTAATTGTAAATAAAATACACTAATGAGATTGAGAAATTGAGTTACGTTGCCAGTGAATGTAGGCACAAGGTAGAGCTGCAAAGTGGGTAGTAGGTACATACAATAAATGTTCTTGCATCCTTGTGTTCTTGCCTGGCGTCATCTTCCACTGACCAAGCTGTATTACCAAGAACAGCTGACGTGCCCGGATGCGTTCTTGCTACACTCCGACAACAGAGGGTGCGGTTTGTGACTTGCTGACAAGAACGAATAGAAAAAACCTGGCACTACAGCTTATGGTTTGCTGTTACATACATTTGTCTTAGGTTTTTTTTCTCTTGTCTTGTGAACATTGAAAGTTCCCACCGGTACAATGAAAAGGCTAGCCCTATTAGCAACTTAACTATCAGAGAACTCGTTTATTTAATTTCCGATACTCCTTTGGATATTCCGTGGGGAAATCAGCTGAGCCCATTGTGCTGCGCAATACATGGATAGATGTCCTCGGTTCTTGTGTTCTTGCGAGTTTGTTCTTGCAAGGTAACCTCTTAAGACTGTTCATTCCATGAACATATGTCCAGTGTTCATGCTCTGGGTATTGAGAACCACCCAGTGATTCACATCATCTTCCCTACAGCTTGATTCAGGTAAAGTGCAGAGCGCTGAAAATGCTCCAGTGTTGTCAATAAGGGATACACAGGCATGTCTGTCTTGGGTTCTCATATTGGAGGAACATGGTCTAAAGTTAGTGAGCATGCTCAACCTGAATCAAAACATATCAAACAGTCCAAAACTTCGACACAACATCAAAAATGGACAAGTTTAGTTGAAAACAATGTATCGAGTTCACAAGACATTGACAACTGTTTGTAATTACTCCGTGCTTAAGCTCAGTGGCAGATCTCATTTCCCTGGTAGCGGCAACTAACTGGGAAAAACAAGCAAGCCATGCATGAGGTCACCTCCACCAAAGTGACTGGTGCAGTGGTAACGGTGCTGAAATGAGCAGTTTTCCTTAAAGCAAAGGGCTCATGATAACAAGCCAGAGTTTAAACTGTCTGCATGTGTCTCACAAAAATGTCCTCGGCCCACAGCACCCCGAAGGCCATGGCAGCGGCGATAACACTCTTTCCCTCTCACCTTCTTTCCTCATCAACAAAGTGTGCGTTCGTACTACTCTCAAGGCAGTAGTAATACCGCCGTAGTTTTAGAGAGAAATTGTGAGCACGGAAAATGAACCTGTGATTTCTTATGACATGCATCAGAAAGCAGCCTAGACCCACAAGATAAAAGTTGCCTTGAAATCTTGAGGAGAAAGTGTCATTGAGACAAAGGAAAGATTTTCCTTTTCCATTTCCAGGAATGGAGCTAGTCCCTCTACCTTCCTGAATTATTATTAGGCCGATCAAAGGTCTTTGGTCTGCTAATAGTGCCGGTGCTTAAAGTAATTTAAAAAAAAGCATCTTTCCCTACTCTGTACGCTTGCATTGTAGCTATGGAGCAAGGGATTGTTCTCTTGCTTTTTTCCTTTCTTTTTTTGCCCTTTTCTATGTTCACATAAACTGGAACGTGAGGAGGGGATGTAATTTATACCAGTCCCTGGCCAGTGCCCAGAATGGAATCTCATGGTGGTGAAAGTGCAGGGGCAGTGCATATTTGAAGACTGGGAGCACACTTCATCTTCGGCGTGTTAGGAACTGCTGCTGGGTCGCGGAGGCCGAGGCCCCAGTGTAAACACAGGTGGCAAGGAGGCGCACAAATGGGGTTACCCCCAAGCAGTAGCAAGAGAAACACGGGAAGTCACGCTCTGAGAATGTAAAGTAGCAGCACAGAAACAGGCTGTCTTTACGCTTCCCTTTGGAATTTGACAAGTCTCTTCATTAAGGCTCATTTGAGAGGATTAACCAGGCCTCAGCTATAACACAGTGGTCGCTGTGGCTAATGATCAAGTGTAACAGTAGAGCCATTTGTGAAGGTGTTTATAATTTATCTTATCTGTTGTTATTGTGACCTGAGAGTCACAATTATAATCTGGTATACCACAGCTGGATAAAAAATACACTCTTGTGTATAGCAGTGAAAAGTGAGCAGCCAGGCACAACTTATTTTGTACTTTGTAGGCAGATTCAGGTGAGAGACCTGAAACTGAGCCACTGGAGTTACTGTAGTTCATATTCAAAAGAAGATGGAATCTATGGCTCTTAGTACAACCCCCCACCCCCACCCCCCTCTGCAGTGTCAAACAGGAAATCATAAGGTCACTTTGAGGGTAAAGACAGAATTACAGTTGTTTTTTTTCTGGAGTTCACACTGGAATTCACATTTGGGGTTTTCACTGTCTGTCAGTACAACCAACGTATACTGAAAGGTTAGTGTGACAGTCAAGAGAGTCTAGTGACCTCAAAATGTATCTGGAAAAGAAGCAGCCCAGTCCTGATATGGACCCTCCACCGTGCACCTCGCAGTCTCTGCTGGGGGTAAACAGCCTGTCACTGCAGCCTGAGGGTGCGTGAACGATCTCTGGGCGTGTTTACAGCCGTATAAACAGCATGTTACTGTGAGGGATGTTCAGGGAGATAGGACCCAGGACAGATTCATGGGACCATCTTCCTCCCACAGTAATCTTTCAAACAGTTTATTTAGCAAATGGTTTGGCATCTCTTGTGCTCCGTTCGGATGCTCAGTGGCAGTTGAATACATGTATAAAGTGAAAAACACTTATCCGCTGTTGGATCCCTCCGTTTGTTGAAACAGCAAGCAACAGTCCACTAAAGGTGAGGAGCTGGTGAGAGTGGAGATGTGCAAACATTTGGCAAAATGTTAATCATTAATAGTCCGAAGTGTGAAGAATAAGATGTTTTTCTTCTCGCTGAAAACTCTCTACGTGGGGTGGCGGTGAGTACTGCCAAGTTTGAATACAACTCGCTCCTCTCTTTTCTCAAACCTGAAAAGGCTGAAAAAAATAGATTAGCATCTCAAAACAACACAGTTTATAGTCACAAATGTCCTCGGTTTTTCTTGGACAGGTTGCATCAGCTGATGCATGATGAGGGTCAGTTTATTCCTGGTCATCTTGCTCTCTGCTCTCTCGTGCACACTCCTTCACTCTTGCATGAAAGTCCAGGATAAACAGGGTTCAGAAGGAGCTGCTTGGTTTGGACAGATGACCACGACCATGAGGAGGCCAAAGTTCCCCATAAATCCTCCCACCTCAAGCAGATGTTCGGCTGGATCTTATACAACCTTTCTACATGTGGACATTTTACTCAAAACAGGTTTTGCATGATGCTTCACTTTTAAGGCCTTCTGGCATGAAAATGTTATCTGCTAATAGCAAATTCTTGGTGACATATCAATATATGACCAAAATATAACCTCGTTTTGTCTTGCTACTTTTCTCACGTTCAACTTACTATCTACTTACTATGAAAAAAAAGAAGTAGAACCAATAAGCTAGTCACGTTATAGCACGGCTGAAGACCTCTGTGACTGAGGCCACCCAGTAAAATAAACAACTTTTTATCAACTGGTGGACAAAAAGTGTTTCCTGTTGCGCTCGCCAGCTCTGCACTGACTGACACGTTCAATAATGATTTATCTTTTCACTGCTCTGAGGCTCAGTTTTACTATCTGTTTGTACAGCTGAGAGGAGAGGCAGTGTTTAACGCCTGGAATATAATAAATTAAATTTAATACAGCACATTGCCCTGAGCCCTAATTTTCTGCTATTCTATCACCTGTGCCAAACAAATTTGATACGTACCAAGTTCTAATTATCATTAGACGGCTGCTGTCTCATCTTCCACCCCAAAATTCGCTACGGCAAATAATTTCGACCATTATTGATGAAATGTCATTAAAATGTCATCCATCACTAATTTTTGGCTTTGTCCATGTTTTGCAAACAAATTACTCAGCAATTGGCTAAATTATCCCCAATAAAGGGATGCCTGAAAAAGAACAACAACTGTGGTATCTCGATATACAACAGATGTGTTAAAAATCAGATCAGTTGTCTATTAGGTTTCTTTCAAAATATAATAATTTTTTTAAAAAATCAACATTTCTGAGCTCTCAATGGCCCAGCAGATGGCAACGTTCAAATAATATGGTGATTTCTAAAAAATCAGCATTTACAGTACTTGGGATATTTTTCCTGAGGGTACTTGGGGGAAAGGAATCTTATGGAAAATATTATTTTGGGCTGTCGAACGTCAAGGGAAATTCCACACAGCATGACAATTTACTTAACTCCTTTTTTAAAAGTCCTCTGTCACCTTTGATTAAATTGAGCCAAATGTATCAATTACACATGTTGTACTGCATGTTGTACCTGGGCCCCTCATTACTGGCCCTTCATGTATGTATTAGATGGAACCCTAAACAATACACACAGCTATCATTTTTAAAGGCTCTACAAATTATACATTTAATAGGATTAAGGGGAAACTTGATCTTTTTTTCTGTAACATCAATTTGCATTTTTTAAAGATTTTGAAAAGTAGCTTTTCTCCAAGGTTTTCATAGTTTTTACTACGAGCCTTTGTAAAGGTGATTGCAGGGGCTACTGTGTTTTGGCACCTGTGTCGATTATTGGGTTTTTAAATCCAAATCAATAATTATCATAGGTTATGAATTGAACATCAAATGAGACGTGAGGCAGAGATTTGATGTAAGAATAGCAGCCAATGAGAACGGCAACCAACAGACGGCTATCACATAAGGTCACCTTGGTAGTTCGATCATGGTTTCAGATCAGGCATCCTATTCATGAATATTCCCTACTTCTGACTGAATACAAGTGCAGCTTTTACTCAAAATCTTAAGATGTACTCCTTCGTTAGACACAGCCATGGGCCTTAAGACTAATCTGTTCTGCACATGTTGGCTTTGTGATTTTAGATTCATCAACTTGTAAGAGCTTCTATTCATACTGTAGCTTGGTGGCCATTAACCACTGCTTAGTTTAAAAGTATGAATCCTAGATTGAACAGCGATTCTGATCATTGGCACACTGCAGCTCCCAAGGAGATGATATTCTCACCTTTCTTAGATTTGGTCTTGCATTTTTTATTTAATAATTTGTATTCTTACAATACAGCAACATTCACTCTGAATTCCTATTTGTCTATTTGCAGAATTTAAAATTATATTCAAAATTATCTTTTGCTTATATTAGTTTTTTGATCGTACACTCATAAACTAGGCCATTACTCACAATTGTACCATTTTTTCAGATTATGTAATAGAAAATAAAATAACCTGGCTAATTAGCACCATTCATGGTTCTTCCTTCATCTCTAAACGTCCTGGTAAGCTTCCCCACCTATGTTCACTAAAAGGTGGTTCTATGTCAGGCAGTGGTGCACACAGAAGTGTTACACCAAAGACAATCCTCATATTTAACACAATACCGGCAGGTCGCTGTAAAATGCATTATATACATCCACCATTTGTGAAGGGGCCAAACTACAAAGTGGATGATTACAGTCCTGTCAAGTATCTTTACGGAGAGTGGTTACATAATGCGAAAAACACTTCCACCTCTGCACTGGGATATCGTAGGCTGAGTCATGAGTCATCAAACAGCACAGGCCTCGGAGTCCAATGTAAAGTGCATAGGGGAGGCGGCCGAATATAGGCCTACTTCCGCATGGTCGCCAACTACTGTAACAGCTTGTGATAAAAAAGAGTTTACAAAGGAGCCCAGAGACTTAGCTGCGGGTAGGTGGTAGTGGTGGTGTGAGGGCATGGCTGGATGAGGGTTAGGTGTAGCAGCATGTCCATGAAACAGAACACCTCGACCAAAAAGGCGGCTTACATGACCACTGGTACAAAGGGAGGAAACAGCTTAAAAGTAGAACAACAAGCCAACAGATGGTTTCATTATTGAACAAGAAGAAAATTCCACCCATTTTATTGTTGAATGTGTTCAGAGTGTACTGCCAGTGTGGCAGACAAATCACTCAGTTTCAACATTGATATACGTTCGATGAGAATTAATCGGTTACAGAAGTAGAGAACTGTGTGGTCAAGCTCTAGTGAGTCCATCATTTAGTTACATGTGGTGTTCAAAATGATCACAAGAACACTGGCCTAGATGATTGCAAGACAAACCAAACCAAAGTCTTGTCATCTGGCAATCAGATTTGTAGTAATTCAAGGGCCCTTTGAATTAGGGCTTTCAAATTAAGGCAGCAGTCTTTCTTTTTGAAGCAGATTGAATTTTAATGTATCAGTGTTTTCAGGAAGTGACATCGCTCTAGGTCCAAAAAAATACCTGCATGTCCAAATTCATATGGTATAATTCAACTCACTTTCTATACAGTTTAAGATATATCAAATGGCGATTTTTAAAACTAGGGCTTCACCAGGAAAACAATTGGTAGCCTATGTGTAAGCATGTACCCACCATAGATGGCAAAGCTTGCTGTTTTTTTGTCATGTTTAAGTTCGCCAACAATATTAAAAATCCATCCAACCCGAACACACTTTTACAGTAAGTCCTGTGTGAAACTCGCAACTATGCCCAGTGGTTTTTATTTCCTTTACCAAACCATAATACAGATCAGCTTTAGCTGACAAGCTCCCCCATGGTCTCCATCATACCCAGAGCAATTCTCCGTGCTGGTTTCGTGACAACTGTCCTATTGCAAAAAACCTAGCTTTCAGCACGCCAGTGTATTTCTGCAAAGCCAAGTTTCACTCAGAACAGTTTGTGGCATGTTCAGGTCCAGCAAATGCATTCAAGGCGTGTGCAGGCACACGCTTCATAAGAACATTCGTTCCAGACTGGACCACTGAACTGTGAACCTCTATCACGAAAGCCGATGTAGGAGAGTTTGCCAAATTTTCAACACTCCTCAGTGCAAGCGAGTTGAACAAAAGAGAGCTGGCTTTTAACTCATATTAATATGGATGTTGGTTCAGTTGATTTCAATGTAGGACACTTCAATGGTAAACCTCAGTGCTAAAAAGTGGGAGTACCATAATAATTATGCAACACACAACTACATTTTTGCTAAGGTTGATCAATATGACTGTATCCTGATGGAAAATGGTTTAATATTTTGTAGCATATTTATAATTTGCATTATAAATCTACCAGATATGAAATATGGAGACTTAGGCCAAACATTTCATCCGGTTGTTGCTTGAGATGCCAGGTCCCTTGCAGCAAAACCACCAAATGATTATTCACGCAAGCTTACTTGACTGTGCCCTGTAAACCAGGGCACAGGGTCCAATTTCAGCCTATGCGAGTGAAGGATTAACACTTGGGTGCATATGTACAGTTTGTGTTCGCAGCAGGGTTTTACTTGGCTACAGCAGGATAGCCACCGAGTTAAAGAGGCTAGAATTTGGGAAAGCCTTTTTTTGGAAGGAGCAAAACAATGGACAAAGAGCATGCTGTGGTAGCTAACTTGCGGGAGGATCGGTGGGCGGCAGTGGTGGGGGGAGCAAATGTGGCCCCCAGGGCCCGGCACGGGCACGCGAGGTCAGGACATCTGCTGACATTTACAGCTGGGAGAGGGCCAGGCTGCAGGTTCCGGGGCTCCTGCCAGGACCTCATATCAGGACTGCGCAAAACCGCCAGGCCCCTTCTTGGCTCCGTGAGACTTGCACCAGAGCCCTCGAGACCTGCGTGACCTTGCACTTTTTGGTGCATGCCTAGTGGCCATAGATTTGAGAATATACTGTGAACTGTAAACTTGGAGAGAGAGCCTTCAGCTGATGTTCGAGTCTAGACACTATGTTAGTCTAAACAGAACGAGAATTAGTATATAGACAGTATGTTTAACTGTTTGTTTTTGTCTGTGTGTTCAGAGAGACAAATCTGGGTCAAAATACAGAAAAGTTCGAATTCTAACCCTACAGCAGGATAGCCTCTGAGTTAAAGGACAAATCTACATTGAAATATATATTTTTTAAATTTGTTATTCAGTGTCATTGAGACAATAAGAGAAACACAAAGAAAAACAAAGAGAGATTGAGAGTAAAAGAGAGAGCTGGCGAGGACAGGGCCAGTCATTCAAATAATCCCTGATCTCCATTTTAATCACAAAAAGAAAACCTGGAGCTTCCTGTTGTCCTTGATTCAGTCCGATCATAACTAAACATGGAGCCTCCGTTCACCCTCAAACAGCCGTCGTTCATTCAGGCGTGCCTTTTCTTCACTGGGTTAAGGATTGTGTTTCCCACAAGTCTCTCTCAGAGGACCATCTTTTCATTTGTTCGCTTTTGCGATTTGTTGGCAAGGTACCTCAGCAGCAGGCTGTCAAACGGAGAATGTTATATACTAGCCTTTAGCAGGGTAACAAAAGGGCAACATGTGATTAGCATTCACAGCACAATCTTCTCTCTTGCCGTAGGATTTTATTACCACAGGTGCAGGGGCATTCATTGATCAGATGCACGCTATGGGCAAAGCTTGTCCTAATTGAAAACAGCTCTATTTATACACCTGCAGGCACTGAAGGTCTCGGAGAACACAGAGGGGTTTGCTGAAAAGAGAGAAATAAGGGCGGGTGGGTGAGAAGAGTCATGGTGAAGGCCACATCGACGCAAAAGAGGAACAGTGCTCCTGGAAACAGCAGTTCTTGGAAAGGCCGGAGGTGACGGGAATGTCCTGTTGGTGGCTCGCTCTAAAAAATCATTAGGCTCATCTTAACTATGTTGCTTATGGCAATATGATAATCACGTGGGACCGCAATCATGAATACTTTCCTAATTATAAGGCAATTAGTGCTCCTTTACTCTTCAGCTCATGCCTTGCTAATAAGTTGACTTTTTCTTTTACTAATACAAATGGTTTTAGAGGTACATTCAAAAAACCCTTGACAATGTCCTAATTAGAACAGCAGACAAGCTAATGGAATGCCTTTCCCAGCAATGCTGAAGCCAGGGCAGTGACAGCTACAAGAAGAACTCCATTAAGAGATTTAAGGCATCTCATAACAGATATGTTGGTAGAAAATGGATTCACATGAATCCCCTCAAATAGGCTTAAATGGATTTGAAAACATGTCAGCACTATGCTAGCATCACAACTACAAACATCAAGCTTAGGCATATATATGATTTTTTAATCTTCACTTTTTATTTTAATGTTATTTTAATAACACTTGTATTGTTGCTATCAGCATCATCATCATCATCATCATTATCACTATTATTATTATTATTATTATTATATTATTATTATTATTATTATCACCAGTAGAAGTGATATCTTGATTTTGACATGTTTCTTTAATACAGCAGAGACCAAGAATGCCTGGCCATGTTTTAGTAGGGTTGAATGCCAAAGAGACACGTCTACAGGTGGTTAGGCAGGGGAGCTGGCCACAACCAGCCCGAGAAAACACAAATATAGTTCTCCAAAAATGTTTCCTGATGGCTGACCGCACCGAGTATGCAATCATCGTCCAAAATCCAAAGTCCAAATCCAAGTTTACAGCATCCCAAAACTCCCACAAACACACGCGGAAAACACACTTCCTTCACTCTCTTCCTAGTCCAGATCATACAGCTCACAAATCTCATATGAGAGACTCGATCGGTGCCATTTTTGGCCAGGTGTCTTCCTGAAGACTTTAACCCTACACAAAGCCCAGCTGGTGTAAACTCTCCACTTTGGACTTTGTTATTTCATGTTTGTTATTTAATTCCTGTGAATCATATAATAAGCATACATGACACAAAATCAACCAAATAGCGCTGCATAGGTAATTGGTGCTAGATTATTTAATGTTCTGACCTCTGGAAACCAGAGCCAATCTGGATCCGCAGTACCTCCTCCAGATCGGCTACGACTAAAACTCAAAGGCCCTGGCGTTATATCATAATACAGCGTATTGTCCTCGACATTTACTGTAAACCTATCACTACGTCAGTAATTCACACGATTTGCGGGCTTACTGGAGAACACATTGACCGACACGCGCTGGTGAGGTCGCGCGGCTGAGGTGCGAAGAGCGTCCCTATCCGCGCGACCTTACCTCTGCTGGTTCCTCATGGAGAGTCTGAAGGCCTCGGCAGCCGCTTTCCTCGCCTCGAATTCCTCCCTCTTCAGCACGCTGCCGCTGCCCCGGTAGCCCAGCTCCACCAGCTGGCGGGCCAACTCCTCGTCCTGCAGGAGCGGTCAAACGGATGTTAGGGGTACAATATGAACGGGAGATCTAAGAAAATCCGCCCGCTGCAGCTCAACTTGTGGGGGCACCGCGCGAAACTGAGCAGAAACGCGTGAGCGCACTCGTGGCGCTAAGTCTTTAAGGCACGGCGAGTTTAAAGCAGAGCATTGCTGAGGACGGTGTGGCTTTCTGGATCAAGGACTTCTGCCACATGTCACTGTAGCCCACTCAGCATGGATTGCGCCATTTCCAGATGATTGAGGGTCTTCAAACAAAGGGGCTGCTTTCATGTGGCCACGCGGCAATGGGTTTGTGGACCCCTGCCTGTTAGGAAACGCCAGCAGACCTCTTTGTTTTGAAATGCGAAAGGTCGGGTTTGTGAAGCTCGACGGGAGTTGCTCATTTGCCTTTACTGGTAAACTGAAAAGTGTTCCAGTCATTTTGAGGCGAAAACAAGACTTCTCTCTGCAGATTAGTTTTTAGAAACATTTCTGATTCGCTAAGCAACTCAAAATTCGCAAGCAACTCAAAAACCTGATGTCAAAACACCTTGCTTAGTATTTACGGAGAAAGAAGATAGTGCCCTTCTTTTCGCTTCTGCCAGTCAAGAGGGGGATCTGAGTGTCCATGTGCTGGAGTCACCCACTTACTGGCCTCCTTTAAGTGTGCTGAGGCACCAAGTAGTCTGTGGTGCTTTGGAAATGTGGTGACAAGATGCGCACTCATCGGAGCCCTTACGTCCTCAGACTGGTGATGGTACATATTTCCTCGGCCGGATCTGTTAATGTGTCTTTCTGAGGACGGACAACTTGTGTCCAAGCTATCAATGAGCAGCATGTGACACAGCTATCTTAAACCTGTGCTTTCACCATATATGCCCTCAGAGGAACGTCGAAATATACAAGTAAATAAATAAGTAAATAAAATAAAATAAACAGCCTAATTAACATCGTGTGCTAACCTAATAAACCATTCAGCATGGTTGAAACTCATTTCAGACCTAGGCAACAGAACATAGCTACCACATGTGGCTCTGCTTTACAGCTTACAGCCGTCAGGGCTGGTCTAACCTTTAAAGCGCTGCAACGTGTTGACAATGGCTAATTAACTCCATAAAACATCATTTAACCAACGGTCTGTCTAAAAATATCAGCAGAAAATTCACAACTGAGAAAACGCAACGCCATATAGACTTTGTATATGCGCATTTCTGTAACCCCAAATCAGCTCTTTCCAGTGAAAACTGATCTATAACATGTGTCCGAAACTGTCCCCTTGGGGTAATCATAGTTAACAAAACACATACTGAGCTCACTATTACAGATAATTCCTTTGCCTAATGTTTGAATTATTTATAAACCTTATCTCCTGAGCACCACATTAACAAATCTCAAGTAATCAAGCAGTCAGATAGAGAAATGTTATTTAGAAATCCAGCTGGGGGTTTGGGGGTGGGAGTGGGGGGCAAAACGAACATTTCCAGGCAGAACAGGTCCTTTAAAAAACAATATTTCCCTTTTTAAAATAGTGCTGACCGTTGTCACTCATTCTAGCAGTTATTGATGCATCATGCTACTGACTTGGATTTTTCCGTCTATTAAAGCTATATAAATTAGGCTACTGGGACGGGTCTAAAACTAGGCCTACTTATTGATGTCGTCTCCGAATTGATGCGATAGCAGCTTTTCGCAGTATAAATACTATAAAACAAGCCAACATATGTATAGCAGACAAATGCCATGTTGTTAGAGTTTGAATGTAAAGTTAATTAGATATAATTACAGTATCTTGCAGCTTAGACCTACCAAAAGTTACAGTGGTGCAATTAGCTTACATAAGCTACTGGTGGATCACAATAATTCAACACAGGGAACCGTTTCCTTACATTTTTCCTTTAAATATACATTATGCAGAAATAAATGCGTCGACATTTAAAATGCGTTAACCACGTTTGTGCTGCCATCTAGTGTCCAAATAGGCTCACGACCAATTTAAAGCACCGTGCGTCTTGACTACGCCACCGAGCGTCTTGACTACGCCTCTTTCAACCTGCTACTTTGCTATCAGTTTTAACATTAAAGTAATGTTCGCTCCGTTTGACTAGATTAAGACTATCTCAGATGGTTACATTATCAAGTGAGTTTCGTGTGTGCCATAGGACAGAGACAGAAATTATAGCTATAACGTTAGGTTAGTTAGCTAGCAACCTAGCTTTTTCGTTAGCTATTACGAAAAGAAAAACTACCTGCAGGCCAAAACTTTATACACATAATTACCTCAAGGTAATACAGGTCAAGTGATGTTATCTGAGAGTCTAAGAAGTCTTCATACGTGTGAAAATCTGTAACACTACTATCGAAAGCCGCAGCAGCTTGGTCCTCCTCCATTTTCAGTTTGCAGTAGACGCGCTATATGGTTTCCATAGCAACAGGTAACGCTTTTTTTTCTGGCGTTTACAACAAAAAGGAAACGGAAATGCTGGGACAAAAAGAAATATGGCATATAGGAAGGAAGACAATCAGTCACACCATTTATTACTTTATGCATGTGTCATAGATTGTAAATTCACCCCACCTCTAAAAAGGTTGCCCAGGTGGTTCTAGAAATCACTGGTTGCTTGATTAGATTATGGGGCAGTTATAGATTTAGCTAGCGGTTAGATAGATTAACCTGCTTAATATATACATCCTCTCAAAATGGCAAGATACACTAGCTAATCTCCAAATCCAGACTTGTCATTTACATACTAGGCTACAGGTTGGATTTGGTGTGAGCCGTGGGCTGTATCTGAGCCAGGATGAGGCTAAAGTTAAGATGTATTAACTTCTTCTTCTTAATCATCATCATCATCATATTACTATTATCATTATTAATATTCATCATCATCATATAACTATTATTATCATTATTAATATTCTTCATCATCATCATCATCATCATCATCATATAACTATTATTATCATTAATATTCATCATCATCATCATCATCATCATCATCATATAACTATTATTATCATTAATATTCATCATCATCATCATCATATAACTATTATTATTAATATTCATCATCATCATCATATAACTATTATTATTATCATTATTAATATTATTCATCATCTTCATCATCATTTTGTTTTTCTTCATCATTATCTTCTTTTCTTTATTTACATATTTTAGTGATTTTAATTTTCTTAGCATTTTTTTCCTTTCAGTTTGGATTCAGTTTAAAATAACTTTTGCCTGAAGGATTAATATAATTCAATACAAAGTAAAACTAAGCATTTTGCCTTTAACCACCTAAGAAGTTGTGCAATTTAAAATAACTGGGCAACAATCTTAGTAAATCAATAAATCGATACTCTTAAGGTCTCTAGCACTGCACATTCTATTAAATAGTCCGTGCTCTACTACCCCCTAGTGGCGTGTGTGCCCTCATAGTATTTTAAGCCGTTGAGGTTACTCACCAAGGACATAATGGAAAAGTAAGCGTAAATGTAAAGGTACCAGTTGCTTTTATTGGTTGTCAGAATAATCAAACTCCTTTAAGAATAAAAGCAGAATTTCCATGCAGATGTAACCTCTTCTGGAACCATATCTGCATTACTCAGTCTATTATTCCTTAACATATTCATTATTAATCCACAACAATCAATTATTTGTTGTTGCAATTTCTTCACATAATGAATTTTATAACTTTTCAAATGTCTTGCTTATCATTATGTTTCATATGCTCTGCAAAATGAGATAGTTATACAGTCATATTGAAATACTTTTATTTCCTTTGTTTAGAAAAAGAGCATGGTTATAAGATATGGTACTAGGTTTATCCTTTGTTTACCATTTCCTTGGATCAGTTTTTCCACGCAGGTTTTTATTTTTTTCCCAGATCCCTCAGAGACCTTGGACCTTCCATGTGGACCCAGGTTTTCAATGGGGTTTAGGTTATGGTTACTTGTATGGCCACTGCAAAAGTCTGAGCCTGTGGTGTGTGTGCCATTTTTGTGTGAACAAAAATAACAAGGTCATTTCACAAACATCAACCCACAATGTATATGGCAGGGTGTTCAAGCAGCCGCCAAATGGTTGAGGACGGATCACCTCTTCTTCACTGATCTGACCCTCCCAGGTGCTCTGGACATCTTCTTCTGGCCTCATCCCACGTGGGCAGCAAGGAAGACGCTTATGCTACAGTGTCTGTTTGAAACTATCGTATTCCAGAAGCTAGACAGCAACTGTCGCTCACGGAGCTCTTCACTCTGAAGCTGGGTTCTTGACTTCGCGAGCAACAGGCCTCAGGCAGTTAGGATCTGGTGCAGGTCGTCCCGCTTTATCCTTCCAAACGCTGGAGACCCTCTTCCAGTGTTTTGTGCAGTGTCCTCTGCTGTACCCCCGTACACCCACAACTGTACCGCCGAATATCACAGCAATCACGTTATTAATCATGGGACTGCCTACAAAGAACAGGTGAGGCAGCTGGCGTCCTGGTACAAGTGACAACAATCTCTCTCTCTCTCTCCCTCCCTCTCTCTCTCTCTCCCTCCCTCTCCCTCCCTCTCTCTCTCTCTCCCTCCCTCTCTCTCTCTCTCTCTCTCTCCCTCTCTCTCACTGAATGTCAAATTAGTGAGACAAAGACAAATTAGGTGATTGTGGGCTTGAGAAGGAAGTGATTGCCTCACACCCTCACACACATCAGTGGTGGAACAGGAACAGTGCAGAAATTCTAGTACCTGGGAGCACATGAACCGTTTAGAGAAGGACTAGCTCAGTGGTTAATAGCAAAACAGAAGGTTGCCAGTGTTGAGACTCTTGTAAACAAGTCCTTTAACCCTCGCTTGCTCAAGGTGTATTCAGTCATAACTGTAAATTGCTTTGGATTAAAGTGTCAGCTAAATGTAACTGTTATCAACCTGGTCCCTGTGTTTTTTACCTTAATGAAGAGACTTCAAAGCCCTGCTTTGTCCCTCATCCTCAACCGTTTCTATAGAGTCATCATAGAGAGCCTCCTGCCCTGTAGCATCACTGAGCTATTTAAAAACCACTCTGCTATAGACAGTAGCTCACCGGGTGGTAAAGACTGCCTGGCGTGTCAATGGGACGAGTTCTCCTGCCATCAAGGACATTCACACGGAACGGTGTACAGAGAGGTCCTGCAGCCTTAGGAAGCATGTCTCTCAGTTCTCATACGGCCTGCGTACTTTCCCGTCTCAGTCCCGTCTCAATCCTTCCCGTCTCAACGCAGGCTGCAGAGTGTGCCCTGTGCCGAGTCCTCCAGAACTGCACGGGCCGAACAAATGGCTTGCTCCCGCGCGCAATCAGACTGCTGAACCGTTCCGCAAAACGATCCCTTCCAAATTCAAAGTCGCCTGCTATGCCAGTCCTTCTCGCGCATGGATGACACTGCTTACTGCACTACTTACTCACTTTGCACTCGACATTACACTTCACTCACTTGCATTTGTACACATCGTCTGCTCGCCTCACATCGCCGCTAAGGTGCATTACCCTCCATCAATATGCAATGAATAATACATGTAACTCAATAACCCAGCCAGCCCATTACCCGGTACTGTGTACTGTCTAACCCACTCTCCTGTGCTTTATGGTTGTTTAATCTTTTGTAGTGATCTGTTTATTGTATAGTGCCGAGTACCGTTTATTGCATGCATTTATTGAGTTTATTGTCCGGTTGCACTGTTGTCTGTATTTATCATATTTATTGTCTGTTTGCACTATTATCTTATTGGAGATTGCAAAATGTAACATGTATCTATGTGTGATTAGTGAACATTTTTCTTCTATAACTATTCTCTTCATTTTACACAGGGGAATATTCATTGGATGGGTATTTTCAGGCATAACTCATGAAACCCTTCTTCTTTTGGTTTAATTTCATTTGGGTGTTCTCTGACCTTCCTTGTGAGTAAGTCATCTCCCAGTTCTACCACAACGACTTCCTAATGCTTTAAAATTGTATTTAAATACAAAGAATTTCTAGAAATGCTGAAAATTGTCATTTGCATGTTTTTGAGAACAAGATGTTTATTTCTTAATGACCTGTTTTTATTTAAACACTTTTGCTTGATAGAAAGCTGATACTTCTCTCAGAGTTTAAAGAAAAAAAAAACTCTTTATAAAGCCTTATTGGCTGATCATTATAAAGCTGAAGGAAACTGCCCAATTGCACTGTAATGCAAACTGCAAACTGGAGTTGCTCAAAACGATTATGATGGACAATTGTTACAAATTGTTACATTGTTATTAAATACCGACCTGAGTCCTGTAATAATGATTCATTTATTCTCATAAGTTCATTGTTAGAAGCCTGTGTGTGCCACTGGAGAAATCTGCAGGTCATCCTTGATCAAACTCCTTCGTTCCATGCCCATGTCGTTGTAGAAGCTTCTCTTTTTTTGCGCCTGCACAATGTCACTAAAAGTAGAGCACACCTTCCCGACTGCTGCCGAATCCCTTCCACACACACTCGTCTCGCCGGGTGGACGGTTGGAGCTCTCTGCTTGCTGGAGTCAAGTCTTCGCTTGGTTCCGAACTCCACTGCTCATCCTCTCACTCATCGCTCCCTACTTTTACGTTGTCTTTGTACTCCGTGTAATATTGCGATTAGGTACATGCTTGAAAATCATTACTTTATATCCACTCACATGGCCTTCCTCCTACATATGGGGAGACCGAAAGTGGCGGTGGAGAATGCTCTCAGGGTCACTGGCTGCTTTTGCCCATACGGCACCTTGTCTATAATGATTCAGGAGCAAGTTCACTTCAGTGAAAACTCACTTTAACCTTTTCAAATCATTTTTATCCATTTTTTAATCACTACTTCTCATGATGTCTTGAACCTGCTACAGCAACCATTTTTGTTTTAATCTGCATAGCCCATTTCTGTCCATAACGGCAAATGGCAACTCTCCTACCGAGGTGCAAGCAGTAACCCTCATCGCTTGGAATTTGTTAGGCTTAGCCACTCTCTCTTCTTGATCCCAGATCTCATCTGTAATTTGTTCCCTAAAAGGAAAGGATATGATTAGAGCTAGTTTTACTCAGAAGCATCACATGTTCACACTGGAGCTATAATTTCATTTAACGTGGACAGCTATTTTAATGAGACTATAACTAGAATAGTAAAACGGCAGGAGTTATATATATACACATGTACCTATCCCCTTTTAATAGACTCTCTAAAGTTGTAGTATAGAGTAAGGAGATATCCTTCTATCATGAATTACCCTAAATTTTAGTCAGTAGCAGATATAGTTCATTAGACCTATATGTACCTTTCAACCATTCAGTGTTAGAGAAACAGTACTAGTAATGTCTTAGGGATCATGACAAGATTATTTGATACACCATAACCTATTGCCCTCTCAAAACAAGACACTCTGTTGCAATTGCTGCACATTTTTATCTATGAAGAAGGCCTCTTCATAGTTGAATGCTCAGGGGTTTCAACAGGCGGCAGCTTCAGCGATGTTTCTTACGTTGTCTCTAAGGTCGAACTCTGTGGTAGTCTAGCTCATACAGTCATGGCCAAGATGACATGAATCCTTCCAGCTTTTTAACATTGTTTGCAATATTATATTTTGCAAAGTGTTGTTTTTGTTCCCCCAAAACCCCGATACACATGGAATTTAAAAATAAATAAATGGATATTTTTGGGAAGACAGACTCAGCAGTGATGGTGACACATTAAAAATCTCAGCAACTCTGTTGTGCCTGAATAAACATCTACCAGCTCAACACCCAACACCATGCCACTAATGTCAAATCATTTGGCCAGCAGCGGTCCTGCAATCGGACACTGACCACTGATGTAGTGTAGAGAGTGGCTGAAGCACTGCAGATGAGTTATAAATGAACTCTTCGAAAACATGACTATAATATAGATGATAATATAGATATATATTGGCCATGGAGTGTATGTACAAAGTAGGTGTGTAATGAAGTAATAAGTAGTTGGGTGTTTGTCTTTGGTGTGTAGAGTAAAAAAATCTGAACTCTTTACTAAATCTTATCTTATTTCCCCAGAATTTACAAAATGGCAACATCAATAATATCAGTACCTGATATTGTATTTGAAGCAGGCAATTCTTTACTTTTGCTCACCAGAACGACTCTTCTGCTGCCATAGAGATAAAAGAAGTCAAGGCAATTTGCCAAAAACACGCCCAAGTGTGTTTAGATAATGCCGAAAAGCAAAAATAAAAGCTTCAGCATTAAATAATACTTTTCTTACATTCAAATCTGGAAGAAGTTTAGTGATATTTTGGGCTTGGTTCCTTGAGAATGTGTATGACATTGTGTAATTAGAAGAAAACTAAAGCTTTTTGGAATCTAGTATCAGTGTCAGAAACCTGGGTGTCCATCAAAGCTCAGGTGTCTTCCAGCATGACAGTGACCCCATGCACTCTTGCAAAAGTACGCTGCAGTGACTAAATGTAAAGCACAATTGAAAACGTGGAGAAATGTGAAAAGATCAGTTGGGAAAAGGCACCTTCAAATCTAGAGAATCTGGAGACTAAGAACAGTGTGCAGTGGAGCGGAGTGGAGTTGGCCAAACTGCTCCACACTTACCAATGATGTTAAGAGCTTGATTACAGCTACTTTGACTAAAGGCTACACTGCTAAGATGTCCATTTTTATGTCAAAGTTTGAACAGTGGCATTTATGTATTTTCAAATATTACAGGCTACATTATTTTCTGAATAATATGAAAGGTTGAAATCAAAGGTTATGTAATATGGGCAGTTAAATAAAGAGAAAATGAGTTGTTCTCTTGTGTAGTTTGAGTAACAACCTGAATATGGCACTCATAAGTTTACTTTAGGCATGAAATGTTCCAGAATAAGACACAGTCTGTGTGTTGTTGTGTTTTAGCCTTACAATACAGCTGTACTTCACCTGTATGCATATCTGAAAAATATATTTGCATTCTCATCACATACAATAACTTTTCAAGATTTGGACATAGGTTAAGAGACATTTGCACATAAACACATTTGTACGTACAAACATAAATATTGTGTATCATATAAATAGATAGCTATGTGGTATAAAATGTGGATTTTGAAAAATTATCAAGGAAAAAAAAATCCTTTTGTTGAACAATGTTCAGACACATTAACAGCATGTGGAGGATTCAGTGACAATGTTTATATCTCCATAGCAAAAAGTTATTTTTCAGCTTTGGAAAAACTGATGTTTTTGAGACCATTTTTATTGACAAGCCTGGTAAGTGGAATGCTGCTTTGCCAGATAATAAAAAAAATCCCTCATAAACACAAGATTTAAAGTCTTCAGTGGTTGTCCCATTTTCAAGCTTTGTCCAAGTTTAAGACACTTCTGGTTTTATCCAAATCGAAATTTGGGCCAGTACTTGACAGTCTGAGACCCTTTCTGCCTTGTACTGATAGCAACCTTTGGGACAGAAGGCTTTTGTCGAACTGGGGCTGCAAGAACCTTCTCCTGCTCCCGGGCTGTTATCGTAAAGCTCTGTTCTGATTTCTCATGGAGGTTCATCCTGGGCAGAAAGTGCGTGGAAACGTGCTGGGCCTTGACTCTCGGGTTGGAGCCCATTTTAGCCTTCCCCCTCTTGTTTAGTGCTACAAACCACTCTCTACCAGTCCGACGGTTCTTGTGGATCACCGAAGTGTACGTGTTATAGCTGTTCTCCTGGAACCGCTCCCTGAACTTGCAGTCGTCGGTGAACGTCTCCTGCAAAACAGCGAACGGATCAATTCTGGACCAGTGGATCAGTGCAATCAGTGCAGTGCTGACACACACATTTGTTTGCTTAAACAAATAGGCATGTTTTAAGGCCACGGGGAAACCGGAGCTGACTCAGAGGGCACAGGGGTTTGAACCTTGGCATCTAAGACCATAATGAAACACACGAAGAGAAGGAGAACTTCCTCTCTGATGATGGTTGTGTGTGGTTCAGCTGGAGCACAGCTGTGGTTGTGATGGTGTTTTCATAGCATGAGGTTACCTTGGCTGTTTTTTAATTAACAAATGGCTTTTATTCTTAAAGTAATAGGCTACGACAGCCGTTTCCAGCCTAGTCTCTGTCTACTGGGTTTGCAGAGCGTTTGTTTACAATGGAAAAAAAGTTTCTTCGTGTTTGTTGTACTTAGAAAAAAAAGAGAAAAAAAATGTTCAATCGCACTTATAATAGATGACAGCTGTTGATGAAGAGATCAAGGAGTACAAAGTGCAATGGTATATTCATATATAACGCTTTTCTGGAATTTCCCCCACATCTCTTACTCATTAGAAAATCTATTGTGCACATTTGTATATTTTAGTAGCCAGTAAAATAATGTCCTAGGCCCTCTGACGAGGACAGGGGTACACAGGGCATGCATTGCTTGGGGGCCTCAAGCTGATGGGGGGGCCCCCATGAAGGGATCATAAATTTAAAAAAAATAAAATTTAAAAAGGGCCTTCACCCTGTCTCTCAAGAATTTTGTGCTACTTTGTAAGCCTATTAATATTACTAAAACCCCCACCTTACAACAGCTTTAAGAATTTTATTTAAAAATTACATTCTAACTCATTTCATTTAAGGCTAACTACTGGTGTAAATTTTCTCTTAAATTTTTAAGACATTAATTCTGTACATTAAAAAAAAAAAAAAAAAAAAAAAAAGGTTGACGGAATAGTCTACTACATTCTGCAACACGAAATAATAATAAACTGACAGTGATGCCTTAATTTATTATGCCGACAACCTAATCATAAACTTCGTGTCCTGTTTCAACTCCTCAGAAATAGAAACTGAACAGGCCACAGCGCTACATCAAAGCCGACGCACGGCAGGGCAAACACGCCGTCGTCAAACACCGCGTTTGCAGCTGCCACAGACCGATCCCTTTTGCGAGGAGATTGCCTCGGCAGTGCCGCGGGAAACGAGAGTTGAGGGGTCGCGGAATAATTGCGACACTCGCTTTTATCTGCAGCGCGCAGCTCAGTCATCAAAATGACTTTCCCAGCAAAGACTGCCGGTGAATGACAGGAGCAGAGCGTCCTCTGTGCAGGCTAAAAACCTCATTAACCCATGAAATAACTTTATCCACACAAGGCAGAGCAAAGCATGACAGAAGCTCTCGTTGTCAGGTTTTTAATTTTTTTTCTTTTTGGGGCAACCTTCATCTTTCTACTCTATAAGCTCCCTCTGTCTTTGTAAAGTTTCCCAAACGTGGCCACGGAACATCCAGGCATCTTTCTAAGCTTTGGAAAATCTGCACAGGAGGTCTAAAACTGATTAATTTATTACTGTGCGAAAATAATTAGCAGAGGTGACTGGTTTCACATAAATTGCCTGCAGACTGAGGTTATGACAGTATTACTCATTGATGGTTTTGACGCTGATGAGGTTGATCCAAGCAGTTCTTTAGCCTGTGTGCAAATGCCATTTGACTCTTTAATCCACGCTTAATTCTTCAAACAGGGACATCACTAATTGCCATCTGCCTGAGTGTTTTCCTTTTTGTTCAAACTCTCACTGCTTACTCATCATAAGTCCTTGCCTCCCCTGAGAGCTCGAACAGCTGATTCCACTCGTGAGATAATTATCCAGCCCTTCATGACTCGAGTCAGGGCTGCTGAGGTTCACGAGGACCCCACGACAGGAACTGAGAGAGATGCCTTATAAGGTCCCATGAATCACTGTTTTAGGAGGAGTGGCGCATGCCATCCTTCCCTGTCTGGCCGATTTCTTGTAGAGCTGCCCTTGTTTTTCCGTGCTATTTTTCAGCTATTGCTGTCACACCAACCACGAATATGAAGGGGCATCAGCCTTAAAGAATCCAACCTGAAGCAGAAATTGGCGAAATACCATGTGAGTATCCACGCATTGTAGCCACTTAAACTTCCCTGAGTAAAGTAATGCAGTGCATACCACACCACCCACCACCCACCACCCACCACACACACACCACATACACACACACACACACCACACACACACCACACACACACACGATTTTAAAAAATTCACCTCTACGTCCTAGGTCTTTGGCCTTTGAGTAAGAGAATGCCTTTACCTTAACCCTTAACAAGGAATGTAACATGTTGTTCACTATAAATGTCAATAACTACTATAGTGAAAGCTCTAAGATATAATGAAGGATAACACCTCCGGGAGGTGTAACAGGTGTCACAGTGCCTGTACTGCCAGACTGAGAAAGAGTTTCTACGCAAGAGCAATCAGACATCTTAACCAGACAAACAGCAAACCCCCAAGGGCAATCTAGCTACACAACCCAATTCACATAACACGCAATCCATGTCATGCTGCTACCCACACACACACACACACACACACACACACACACACACACATCTGTGTTGTTATTCTTTACGCTATCACAGATCCATCTGTTACTACAGATCCATGTATCTGCTGCACACTGCATTAGTGTATACAAACATCTTTTGCCCTTCCGTGTTAAATGGACACTTCGCACTAAATATTATACTGACTGGTCAAGTATCATAGACATAATGAACTGCACTCCTAAACACTGCACACAATGCATACTAATGCAGTTTGTATATTACACTAAACATGCATATTGTATACAGATAACAGACACATAATTTATATTGCACACAAATAATGTTAGCAACGTGTATATTGGACACAATAACATACTGTTTACAGCTCAAGAACTCCACTCATGTGCACTGCACATTATTATATTGCATGTATATTGCATACTTTTGACAGTTTAATATTTTATTGTACGTATATTGTATGTACACTTTATTTACTCTTTTTACTTTCTCAGCAGGGAGTCACACATTGAATTTGGTTGTACTGTACAATGGAAATTTTAAAACAAATCTAATTTTTAAATCGTCTAATTTTTAAAAAGGATTAAACAAACAAACAAATAAATACATGTTGCGTTCTTTAAACTTGTCCAGAGATGTAAGAGAGCAAATCCATAAAGCAGCTGGATCCCTAAAGTCGTGGACATATATACTTACAGTCTTGCCATGTCAGCAGAGTGAGACTTAACACGGTGAAGGACTGCGAATATACGCAGGAGTTCTCTAAAAATACAGCTGGTGGGAAAATGTATTGTGTGCCCAAGGATAGTTGCTCGCCGATATGGAGTGTCGAGTTACCCCAATCACTGAAATAATAAAACTTGTTCTGGTTTACTGATAAATTCAGCATAGCAGAAAATGATGCCATTACCATATTTTCTAAACATGCCAGTCACAGCTCGGCATGCCTAGCTCTGTAGCTGCATTCTTTTAGTTTGTGTGCACCGCCTTCGATATTATTTTGGTGCTCACTGGTGAATACTTTAACAGTGCGTTCCCTTAATGACTCGTGAACATTAGATTAGATGGTTCGGGTTTACATGAATTGCTCTGCGATGCTTACTGTCTGCAACCAGTACACTTAGTAAAGTCAGAACCGTTCTGCTTGGGAGGCTGACTGGCTTATTCTGGATCCCTGGTTCAGCCAATTATCTTCAAACAATTCTTTCCCAGGAAGTACTGCGGTGTCTCCCATCCTTCAGTGTAATCATCATTAGTATAGTGTTACGCCACAGCGGTACTGCATCAAGAATCCCAGCTGCTGCCTGATTGTACGCTTGCCTGATGAGTTCCACCATGTTTAAAAGCAGCATTTACTCCTTCAGTGTTACCCAGTATCTGAAATATGTCAAACGGTATGCAGCGAACACGGCAGCGAGGGGTTTGCCCTCCATGGGACAGAGGCGGAGTGCTTTCTCTCCTCCTGCTCTCCCCGTCTTCATGTCTGCTTCATAAATCCAGGCGACCCTTTAACCTTCAAAAAGATTCCGTTTTCACTGGCATGCGAGTCGTGCAGCAGTGGTACACATCTGTCTTCCCCACCGTTATCTCAGCGATAAATATAAATATTAAAGATGACAGAGAGCGAAGCAGCGTCAGACACAGAGTCACCCGATACCGCCGCGTCCGGGCATGTACGCGGAGAGCCGTGTTTTGGGGTTTAAGACCCAAGACGACAGGACTGTTAAAATAAGTATGCGCAACTGTAGCTGGGCAGGAGAAAATCGAACCTAATTCAACACTGACGGAGTTTCTGCAGCTGCTCTAATTGCTGACGATGTCTGGAGCGGCTTAGAGTTCGTCTTCAGATTTATGTGCCACAGTGTCTACCCCCCACCCCCTTGAACTCCCCCTCGACCTCTCCCTAGACACCTCCCGTGTGAGCCACACTCTCCGTCTCTCTCCCGACTTTTGTAAAACTCGGCATCACGTTACCAAGTTCATCTCACGCGCAACGTGGCTAAATGAAGAGCTGCAGGGGTTAAGACAAAGGGCTGACGAGTCCTTCTTAACTATAAGTCACTGTGACAAGATCCAATGGAACACTTATTATGACCTTATCATTTGTCGCAGCCCTCTGTAACATTGCATCAACTTACTAAGAGGAGAGGGACCCACAGGGTGAATAATAATTATAATTCCAAATATAATTTGAACATGGGGGTTGTGTGTGGCTGCATCCATGGAGGAGAAGATGGTCCTCGAGTCTCTCTTGCAAGGAAATGTCCCCTTGCACAAGCTGCGTGACGTGACAGTTATGTGACAAACGCAGCAAGCTGCAAACCCGTTTTGTCTCCAAGCACAAACGTGCATTGTAGACAACCGCTAAGTCTCATGCAACACTAACAACACTAACAACACTCTAAAGACAAAAGCTGCTGCATTTCACACAAACGGTTACACCTTTATAGAGGAAAGGAAGTGAAAAGGTTCATTTCACAACGCTTTAAAACCATGGCTTCTGAAGACGGTGACCTCACTCAAACCCTCTGCGTGTGAATTTGCTAAAGCGAAGCTGAAAAATGAAGTCAACGGACCTGAATTCTTAGTAATGAAAGTTATGACAGAAGCTGTTTATTGGCAACAGTCATTCAGTGCCACCATTATACTGTACGTAGGTCTTGGTTGGTTTCTATAATCCCAAGTGTCCAAAGTGACTCCCTGTCAGTTAGTTACGGCTTATATGCCTCTGTCCCCTCTCAGATCTGTCACCATGTGCCACGGTCACTGTTATGTGGACGTTGCACTTGATTCTCGGTCTCTACAGCTGCTTACCTCTGTTTGTCAGCCATATTGATGTTTCTGCCCACAACCCTTATCCCAAGCTCCTGTCTGCCTTTCCCATTAACACATGCTAATAAGCTCCCGATTCTTTCGGTTGGGCCCAGATCTCCACAGATTCCAGTCGGCAAAGCCGGCTTGCTTGGTAGCCGCCGCCACGCCGGCCATTTGCCGAATTTTGCAGAGGCTCGCAAACATCTGAGCCAGAGGAGACTCTAACCGCACACGAACTTTTACAGTGCCACCTGTTCTCCTCACTGAGGTAGCTGCTGCCAAGGAATCGTCAGCTCAAGAACTCTGTTCTATATCCGTGACCTCATGTACTCCCAGGATGCTTTTAGTTTGACTTACAGTAGCATGAAGCCATCCCCTCTTGTTCATGGCTAGGAAGCGGTTGCTGAAAACCCCTCGGATTCCTATGACCCCTTGAGACACAGCAAACAGTTCCAGGGCACCTACGGACAGACGCAAATGCATGTTGGTATGGCAAGGTTTTGAAAGGGAGCACAGGAAGTAAAGCAAAGTACCGACCAGACCTGATCCTTGGAAAATGCAGTAGGTCACCATTTCTATGCAACACCTATTTTGGAGCATTATAAAGTCGCATCAGCTCTGCACCCACTGTCTCACAATATTTATGGTGAGCTTTGAGTTAAGGAAAAGAAAAAGCCGCCGCTGCGGTCAGAAACTGACCAGTGATAAACAGGGCAGAGGAGTTGCTGACAAAATAGCAACAGACAGGCTGTAACTGGACACCTATACAATGCACGTATAAGGACTACCTAATGACATGGACAGTGATTGGTGAGGTAAGGTAGGTGTTTCTAATTGTGGGTGATGAGTGCCAAACACCTGAAGCCATAGCAAATTTAAACAGAAGACCTCGGGTTATGATGAAAACAACAGCCTTCAAACGTCTGACTCGTTATTCATTAGGCAGTGAGAAACATGAGGACACTGTTTTGGTATCATGAGATCCATGATGTGGAAAGTCAAACTTTATCAGGAGGTTCAGATACCTCTTTTCTGTTAGTGTTATTGCCATTAGGCTAAACTCAATCTGGGATGTCGGGTATGAAGCTTTTAAGAGACTCGGCGTATTATCTGTGCTAGGTAGGTGCTTGTTTACAGCCATTTGGCACGATTTAAGAGTTTTGTTGTGATTCATTCAATGCCCTCTGAATGGGCTTAATACTATGGTATGTGTCCCAACCATAGAATCATTAACAACAATTTAGGGCATGGCATGTTACTGATGATAGTAATTCTGGTTCTCTACCAGATGACATTCTCATCTGAGCCCTTGCACCTGCTAGCAACCAATATCTCCCAATAAACAGCAAACAAGGCCTTTCAGTCAGGAGAAGTAGCAGAATTTAGCGGCCATTCACAACTCTGCTTACCAGTTAATGCTTCAGAAATTGTCACCTGCGCAAACTAGGCAAAGAGCGTTACTAGCATAGTTGGTCGGTTAAGATTAAACTGAACGCATTGCCTTTTTGAAGAGCCATGTTCCTATTGTTGATTCAATAACGAACTACAGTTTAAAATAATGAGAGAGAAAACCGAGGACATGCTTTTAAACTTCTGCGTAAACTTGCTTTTTTATAACCGAGTAGCTTAATCAGTGCAGTTTAAAAACCTGACAGTAGTACAACACAGTACTGTGTTACACAACATAGTAACACGGGATACTATGTCACTCACGGTAACAGATCTCTGAACTTATATGTAAGATCTGCGCAGAAATCTTTTGTATAGGAATTAAGCAGACACTTGTGTACTTTCATAATTACATCTGAGCTTTTCAAATGGCTCCAAATCATCGCATGATCAGAACCCATTACTTACTTAAATGATTCGGCTCGTGACTCCCATTAACTCTTCCACTGGGGTGAATCTGAAGGTGGAAACCAATACCAACCCTACAATATAGTCTCCCAGTCCTGCGTCCAGATACGCTCCCTTCTCCGACACGCTGATCCTCCAAGGAAACGTGCACGGATCCCGTGACTGCAGCGGCGCAGAACAGCTGAACAAAGAGTGCAACGAAGAGAGGCACATTCATTCTTCCCAAAAGAACATTCTACGTTGGCTAGGCCAGTCCTAACATTTTGCTATTCTTCCTGCGCTGGTGCATTCGCAGCACTGGTGGGCATTACCCTGGGGCTGCAGGAGCTGGAATACGTCTGCTGGCAAGGAGATATTTATATCGCAAATGATCTCACTGCTTGATACATGCCTGAGTTCTGAAGGACGCTCTCTCTCTCTCATCCGGATTTTATTTCACACAAAAGAGTATGATCAACTATCAGATCGTACTGAACGCAAACAACAAAGGTCGCCACAAATTAGCACAGCTTCTACTTGGAAAAGGAGCACACGACAAAGCTCTCTTGACTGCGTTTTACGCACGAGTACTCAGTGTTTGGGATCGACAAGGCACGTAAATAATTCGTAACTGAACGAGTCAGGAGACTTCCCAGTTGCTAGAGCTTTCTTTCTCTAAAATTGAACTTCATGGTCGGGTTTTAAAAGGGTGCCGGTGCTTCTGAGGGATCTAAAATAGAAATAGCGCGCGGCTCCTCAGGTGGCGCCTCCCTGTTAGCATTCCCGAGTGGAGCTTTGTGCACGCACCCACGAGAGAGTTGGAAGCATTAGAATTTCCATATCGATATTCTTCTGGCACGCTAACTTTAAACAGAAAACACAGACAGTTTCTTCCATTTTTTTATTTGGAAACATTACGAGTTGTAAAAAATTGTTTTGGTTTCATGGTTTGTGCTCATTTTCGTTCGCAGACATTTTCAACACGTGTGTGTATTAATACAGAATTGCAGAGTGGCATATGATAATGACGAAAAATGAATAAAACTGTATCACATAATCATTTCAAAGGCCTTTTGAATGGAACCTTTTAAACAGTACAATGCTGTTGTCCAAACCAGTCGTCTCCATGCTGCTCCCCGCTGCGCAGCGCATGGGTGAAACCACTGTTTGTTGCACGTGGAGACGGGCATAGCGGGAATCCTTTTTGAGTTCTACTGAAGTGTCTAAACCATATGGATATGAACGATCAAGAGTAATTACTGCTTGTTTATAAGGCGTGTACTGAACATATATATTGCGAACAGACCTATATATCGCTTTGAATAAGTATTGCAATTATGTAGATGTATGTATATGCACTATACAAATTGCACAAATATTGATAAATGTGTACTTGGGTACATTTCTTTTGAGGTATTCAGTTTTATTTTGCATTAGAAGATGTTTTCTATTCTCTTTTTTTTTCTTTTTTTTAAATTTGAGTATGAGATTATTTGAGTATGTTTTGTGCAATTATGTGTTGAAGCAATACTCTGTGTTGAACAGTGAACCCTGGACATGTTATTGAACTTGACTGGATGGAAGGTCATTGCTATTTTGAAAGTGTGTTCAAACTTTGTTGCACCAGCTCAGTTGCACTTATGATATTATGTCTCCAACAGAACATCACGTTTTCCCCCCTTAGCAAGCAGAGCGTGATCTCCTGCTGAAGTTATCACTGCAGTCTCCACTGTTTCTAAAGGAATGTGCCATGAAACATTCTGATCTTAGTCCCTGGATGAATGATGGGACCTTGGCAGAATGCAAACCCTACGCCTCTTTGTTTCACCTGTTACAGAACACTCTCGATTGATGACTTCAGTATAAACAACGTGGAACTGTTTACCCCCTAAATTTTAAAAGCCATCCGTTTCTGTTGGACCCTCCAGTGACTAGAGTGAGGTAATCCCCCAGATGTGTATAAACAGTGAGTGTCCTGACTGATTCATCAATGGTCCTGGCTTTTAGCTGCCACCAAGCCTCATGCCAAACCTCCCCATCTCAAGAAAAACCATTTGTATCACTTTGGTATGGCTGGCTGTTATCTGCTCAGCGACAGGGTGACTGGGCGGAGACAACTTTGAAAGCCCCATCACACATAACGGCGTCTGGTTCAGTGTTATGGCCATCATCACGTCTGCACAAGGATGGATGCCCCTGTTCATTTACAACTGGTTTGAAGAGTTGCTGCCATAGAGGCGATGATACTGACAGCAAAGTTACATCAGATAAGTTTCCCCCGAACCATCTTTTTATGATCAAATGATGTGCATTACGTGTAAATTACTTTTATTTTTCCTAGAAATTCCAGAAAGTTCCAGTGACGTGCTGTAGTCAAGCCAGCAAATCCATGGTATTTTTTAATGTGAATTTTATAGCACATTACTTTTCTAAGCTTCATACACAGGGCTCTGAACACCAAGCGTGAGAGCCATAGTGATAGCCAGCGATGTGAAATGAAATAAACTATGTTTATAGGAAAGATTTCTTCATTTTTACGTTTTACAGTGCCTGTTTAGATATCTGTATCATGTATAAGCAGTTTGCTATGCAAAGTATTAGAATACAAATTTATGAGTCAACTATACCATGAGTCAACTATGCTATACCATGAATTAGAAAATATGCATTATAGGTCACTATAGGTCTTTTTATGGCTTTAAAGACATTATTATGTTGCTGTCTGGCATAAAATATATTGCTGTAAGCCACAAAAGTCTTGATGTGTCTCTTTGTAAGTAGCGTACACTAAGCATAGCACAAGAATAGTAGCTTTTCTCACTGCAGAGCTTAACGATGCATTGTACAATGCATTTTGAAGCTTAAATACAGTCTTAAACATCACAAAACAAGGTTTACAAAGTATATGTCATTTTTATCTTTGTTGCTCTCCTGTAAGAGCGAATATGTCATGCACTTTAAATCAACCCAGTTTCATTTAACCTTTTAATTACAACTTCAGGCTTTTCCCAGCACAGTTCAAAGTAATGTTGTTTTATTCAGTAACCATGTGATGTTATTTAGAATGTGCTAGAGTCCACTGGGAATTGATAATACTTGCCTTTTTTTATCACGTTTAACATTTAAAATATCACTGTTTGGAACATATCAGTTTCCTTACCACACAAGCTGTTTCACCGACAACTCGTATGATCGCCATAGTTACAGCAAGAGTCGAGTCAAATGGTATACGTGGCAACCCTCCTCAACCCTCCAGACCCTGCCAACATGCCCTCAGTCTTCTGGAACATTCCACACTGGCAAGGCAGAACAGGGGACAGAGATTCTGCTCCCTATCCCCTTCTCCCCCTCAACCTGCATATTTTCAGGCTTTAGGGGTCAAAGCCTGTCGCCATGTTCCTCCCTAATAGACACCCCCTCTCTAGTGCCTAAATGGGACAGCCCAGAGAGACGTGAGTAGAAGCACTCGATCCCAGCGTGTCATGGCCAAATGATCTGCGGCTCAGCAGTGTATTTAATCATCTGGAAGATCTAAACGCTTGCCTAAGTCAAAGCTCCAGCCCATTGTACAGTACAGTTGCATTCCTTTGCACGTGGGCCCAGAACATTTCATGAACAACAAAGAAGCACCTGTTCGTTCGGTACAGACAGAGCCACCCGTCAGACGAAGGCCTGCAGGCAGGCGAGCCGCCGTACCTGTTGAGCCGACCTGGGAACGTGGAATAACACAGGGGCGAGGGCTTACCTATCTGAGTGTGATGCCAGCGTGACAGAGCTGACCCAAAAAATGTCAGCATGTGTCAGTACAGATGGGCCCCTCGTTCACTACTGCACACTGTGCAAGGATGCAGTGAAGAGGCGCTTTAAATTCAGCATGCTTAAATAGGTTATCTCTAGATTCTTGTGTTACTAAAGTCTTTTGGGAAACAGATGTTTTGCCATGATCCAGATGAGATAAAGGTTGGACTCACATGATAAAAGGTAATGTAACTACACCACGTGCTTGACACACAGAAACTGTAAACAAAGCATTGTTTTGTTACAATTCACATACCAATTGGAAATGGCTGATCACACAGACTCAGACATTTTGGTAAAATGGTAAAATATTTGTTTTTTACTATCAAAAACAAAACTGCAAATTTTGAATTATTGAAATTTAAATTTACTTAATGCCAGTGACTACTTATTCAATAGTTTCAACCCACAAAAAATCGGGAAGCATTTACACTATAAAACAGTCACGAGGATGTTAAAGAAAAATGTTTGCTCAGATAACTTTTTTTTAGTTAAAAGGCGGTTTAATGAAGGTTTTCACTGTAGCTGGGGTAAAATTTCATAATGCGTGGTGTTACTGATCTTCAGGTAATTTAAGCCAATACTGTTGAAAATGAATTCCACGTTTGGATTTATCCTTAAAAAAAAAAAAAAAAAAACAGATTAAAACATAAGATAAGCTGTGCATCATTAATTGTTTCACTCTGCGACTACACCTTCAGCTCCGAACCTAAAACCTTTCAGGCAGAAGTCATTTGTGGCCACAGCGAACGACCCAAAATCGAAAGCGACGCGACCAAGGGACACGGCGCGTGAGCTTGTTCCGACGATGACATGCAAACATGTCATTTTGGCACGGACCATCGGATCTAACGTGACCATTCCCTGGCGTTTGTATTAACAGTGACGTGTGGAAGATTGGTACATCTTGCAAGCGGTTTGTAGGGTGCAGACTGCTTGGATAATTTATGTTCAGCTTCAGCTTACTAAATAGCACAGCGGGGTCACAGCAGCTGTGCATTATTAGCGATTGAACCGATGACATGTTTCATATAACTGTCCCCCTATGGCATGTGAACCGGAGGTATTTGCTTTGAGTGCAGATGCTTGCAAACGATAGATATATAAGCTAAAAAAGAAAGCATGATTTTCTGGTTAACCTAACTATAATGCCAAATTCATCCACCGATGCTGACTGTACATGCAACTTCTGTGAATACTGTAGCTATTTGTATTAAGAAATTCATGGCATTGTGGTTTTAGAAGAACAGCAATGATCTCATATGAAAATCCAAGGAAATCTAAGAGTCTACGTCCACATAGGTGAGAAGCATCGGCAGAAAGCAAACGCAAATTGTTTTATTGTTTATTACTAAGTATGAGCAAGCTACAGGTTGCACGTGGAAAGACCAGCTGATGTGGTCTTCTAAGCTTCAAAGATTTAATGCAGAGATTTAATGGTTCGTGGGAGGCAGTAACCAGAGGTGAAGAAACAGGTGCAACCCGAATGCCACACCATCTTTCTGATTGTTCTTTTTCTGTAACGCTAAATCCGAAAGGCACGCATATGTGTGTGGCAGGTAGGCCTGGAAGCAGTGATCCAAGCGCGAGCGCCAGGCAAGAACATAGGCATGTCTATAAAGACAGAAGGAATGTTTTAAGACTGCACGCTGCGTAAAACTGCGCCTGTCAGCAATGAAGCCGGCGGAATGTGGTCTTTATTAAATAGTCCAGGTATACTGTTATTTAGCGCTTATTATAACTTCCCTTTCGAGCCCTTATTGAACATGACCTAATCAGTAGATCAGCATGCCTTGCCACCTCTTTAACCTTTATTAAAATAACACTTATACAGTGTTCAGCTAATGAAGGTGCAAAATGAATAATACACTGCCAGTTTTTTTTTTTCATTTTATAAGGTACATCCACATCCAAGATTGTATGCAACGCATAAATAGGTCTATACATTAGAGCACGAAGTTCTCAATGAAGTTTCCTATGGTAATCATAAATCAGTGGGTGTAAATCACACATTTGGCTCTCATATGCTCTTCGCCATCATCTGGTGTGTCACAGTGTTGTTAGTGTGAAGAATCTATTAATACCTTGCTCGAATGGTATAGTGTACGCGCACGGTGTGTTTCCTGAGATCCTGTCGACCTGTTTTTTGAGCGAGCCACATTGCCAGGAGGTTACAGAACCTCGGGGAATAAGAGGCAAACGAACAGATGGAGCGATCGGGGTGAGGTGAAGTTCATCACAGGACACAATCACACGTCGACTATGGGAAGCCGGGCCGGGTAGGTTGGCCAAGGGTGACCGCGCGGGGCCGCGTGCGCGGAGCGTTGACTGGCGAGCGCTGAGTGATATGGTGACAAATGTAACCGGATCTTAGGAAGGGGAGGATGACCGCAGCCTCAAAGCACGGGGCGCAATAAATATCTCCAGGACGTAGAGGAGAACACAGCCCCTAAAGACCGACAGTGTCTCCCAGCTGAATTCATTCCAGTGTCCCAAGTTACAAAAGACAGTTTAATCGTTTTCTTTTGCGATGCAAAATAAAAGCGGATAATCAAGCTGTTGTGGATAGCAATTGCATTCATATCAACTGGAATTATACTTTGATTAGAATTGTTATTGTGCCCAATGTTGAATGCTAAACGAGTATAGATTAATTTGGTGAGCATTCTTGAATGCTTGTCCTTGACTCACCTGCAGTGGGAGCACTGTAGTGTTTTTAAGCATTATCCAACCTCCGACATTTTTGTTTCGAGGAAAAAGCTTTTAGGCGTCACTAATTCAAGTTTTAATTTGCTGTAAATAAAGTGACCCTAAAATTATAAATATTTGTTTAATCCCAGGGTCCCATAACACCCACAGACATTGCTACTTGTCCAAGATGGAGCCACTAAACTTAACAGCATAGTTTTGCGCTTGGCACCGATCATATCCATAGTACACTGTCTCTTTTTTCTCCTCTCTTATGCAGGGTTTTTTTTTTTATTGCTATCAGCCATAAAGAATTAAAAGATTTACATTCAATTGATATATTTCATTGAGAGTTTGTTGGATCGTCCACTGAAGACAAAATAATAGTAAAAGATAATAATAATAGTCTCAGTAATGTCTTTTGATCGAAACATCTATAAGGTTTGGTTTGGTGTATGGGGTGGGTAGGCCTCTCGCAGAGTCGTTTTACCGTCTGTACACGGGGGGGATATCGGGATTTAAGAATTTCGCACCATGAACGCTTGGTGACACTGTTGAGCTATTGTCGGAGTGGCTAAACTAAACTCTTATCCTTCCACCGCCAACGTAAACTGTGCACATCTCAAGCTAAGTGATGATTTGCATTTCTTCTTGAAAAAGACATATGAATGTAATAAAACAATAAAACGCAAAGTAAACAGTCGTATGGCAGTTGCTGTGTCTTACTATGGTAACATCATCATTGTAAATTATAGCTGGTTATGTTCGGGTTATAACCTCTTTTATTGTCGTACGCGAAAGCCTCGTGACATTTATTTTAATTTAACGCTATTTCTGGGGTTCCATTATTTTGTCGGTAAATGACTTGTATTCATTTCCTTCACAAGTAGGCTCATAAAACGGGACTGACTACATCTGGCTGCCTTCTAGTAGATACTTTGCAATTGTCAAAGGTTTACTCAACAGTTAAAGAGGAATACCTCTGTTTACACACTCCATGCCTAGAATGTAATATGTAGTCTCTGTCCATATCAGGATACCACTTTTCAAATCTCATTGCTTTGTAAATGTCAATGAACAGCAAATATCACTGTCATCTGGATGGCTAACTTAAACGGTGATGCTGCAGATTTTTAAGTACACTGTTTCTTCTCGTTAAGTATATCAGAATAACACGGAAAATTATACAAAATAAAGCATTTAATTTGTAAGAAATTTCTAAGTAATAAACGCTGTATGAATATCTTAATTCTTTACAGGGTTAATGTTGGAAAACCAACAAATGTAACGTTGTTCGTGCACATTTTAGTTATACTACTACTACTACTACTACTACTACTACTACTACTACTAATAATAATAATAATAATAATAATAATAATAATAATAATATTAACAACAACAACAATAATAATAATCAAACACCATATTTTTAATCTACTTTTTGTATGGGCTATTTATGCATCGATAAGACTCCAACTTCTAACAGATAATAATCACCACTCTATTTTGTAATATTAAGTTCAATTCATAAATCATCCATAGCTGGCATTTGCACGATAAAACAACAAGCCTGGTCGTGACGAAAGTAACTTTACAGGATTTGCGGAACGTAGACGCAAGATAAGGTGTATTAAGGTGTTTTTGGTCGGGTTCACGGATTGTTCTGGAACTGGATTATTTTAACACACATCATAAAACAGGAATATATTTTAAAATGCACCAGACAAATTGTACTTGTCAGGAAAAAAAATAGTTGGATATGAGCACAGCCTCCCTGTAACACATCTATCAATAAGCTTTAACACGGAGTTTACAGTACAGTTGTATATTATTTATTGCATTATAATGAAGCACGAAATCAATTGAAAATAAAGCTATTTTATTGTCAAAGCATTCAACATGGTTAGATAAACTATCAAATAGTAAATTTCAGCAAAAGGAAGAAACACTGAATCTATTCTCCACAGACACAAAATAACACTTTGTATTCAAACAAAACAAGTATGTACATTGTTGTGAATAGACTGCATCTTTAAACCAATAACTATAATTTACATGCATTCTTAAATATAGCTGGACATTATCCGAATTATACTCAGTATTCATCCTTAGGCCTATACACATGAAATCATCGAATAGTTTTCCATGAAATGGAACTACATTTCGGTTTATTTCTATATATTATACATTAATATATACAAAATACAAAGTACATTTACATGTAATTATCCCCCCTTTCACCCAAATAATAAGTGCTTCATATGATAAATAGATTTTCAGAGTTTTTGCTTTAAAGTCAAAATGCATTCGTGTACACAAAAACATGACATTTGAAAGAAACAATCCGACTAGAAATGTCTTTTTGAATGCAAAATCAAGTGGATTTCTCCAGATTGACAATATTCCCATTTTGAAAAAAAATTGCCATTTGTGAGTAAATATCCCCAAAAAAAGTCAGTTATGCGAGGTCATGTGACGGGAGAGGTGGTGCCGCTCCCTGAAGGACTCGTTGCAGATAGGGCACTTGAGCTTCTCCTCACGCCTCCGCTTGACCAGCGGTTCCATGGAGTACTCCTTTTTGTGGTGCGAGCGCATGTGGTAGACCAGGTCGGAGGTCATTCGGAAGGAGGCGTTGCACTTGGCGCACCAGTTTTGTGCAGGAAGGCAGAGGGAGGTGAAGGAGGGGGGTAGGAGTGTGAGGGCAGAGGGCATCTGCAGCTGGATGGGGCCTGACGCCTTGGGCCAGAAGGCTGTGGCGTAAAGGAACGGGCTCTGCTTGGCCATGCCGCCTGGCACTGGGCAGTTGCTGCCCAGCTCGGAGCCCTGCAGCTTGGCAGCCAGGTGGTCGGCCTGGTAGAGCCGGTTGGAGGAGACAGTGTCGCCCACGGCTGGGTGGCAGTCCACCGCTGGCAGCAGCTTCGGCGCCATCACCAGTGGTGAAAGCTGGGAGAAAGAGCGTGAAGGTTGGCTGAAGGCGCTCTTCCGCTCCGAGCCACCAGTGTCCTGCTGGGCCACGGACGTGAAGGCACTGCCCACCGCCGAGCCCTCGGAGCGCGACTGCGGCGGCTGCGTCTCGCCCAGCACCTGCCGGAGGCTCAGGGGTTTGTCACCGAGGCCGTTGCCTGGCCGGCCGGGCTCTGCCTTGTTCTCGGAGTTGAAACCAGAGTTCTTGCTGCCGAGCTTGGAGCCCGGTGGAGACTTTTTCACCTCCGTGAAGGCACTGCGCTTGGCCTCGGGTGCCTCTGAGGCACAGGGCGAGAATGCTCGCTTGGCTTCGTCCAGGCCGTATGCGCCACGGTACTGCTGCGCCGAGTTTGCCAGCTCCTCCTTCGACTTCAGCGGCTGCACCAAGCCTACGGCCCTGCCGTCTTCCAAATCAGAGAACTTGCGCTTTCCCGAGCTCTCGCTCAGGATCTCTGCCTCCTTGTCACTGGGAGGACTGGTCCTGTTATTCTCTAAATCCCTGGCCAGATTATGGAAGTCTGTAGATGGTTTCCCGTCTGGAGGGCTGGGGAAGCCCTCAGATCGGCCTAGCTTAGGGCTGGACCTGGCGAGGGGAACGCTGGTCTGTTCACTAGAGTCCTTCGCTTCCTCCTCAGCCATGCTTTGGAGTCTTTTGGTGCAGCGGAACCTCAGGTGAGCCAGGAGAGGGAACTCAAACTGGAAACGCTGATTGCAGTCTGGACAGATGTACGGTGGAGATCCTACATCCATAAAGAAAACAAAGACAGCACTAGTTTAAAACATTTGTGTGAGCAGTGATGTATCAAATGAAATATTACCATAGGCACAATGGTAATAGAAGCTTATATATTGCAGACATAGCTGTTTAAAATGCGCATGAACATAATAATCTTCACATCACTTTATTCAGCAGAAATTAATCCAAGCTATAGTTTTACTTTTCCAAGGTAATTTATTAAGCCATTTTAACATCATGCATGAATTGCACCTTTTGTGAGATCATTGGTGCCTGGTCACAAATCTGTTTTTCATAATTAAGCCCTTTTTTCAAGTCTTGAATAATTGTTTTCCAGTTATGCAAATGTACCTAGTCATCAAAATGCACACATCGCTGACTTTAAAACAGCCACTATAGACACTGAGCAGTGACCTCTAAACAGGAAAACTAAGTGTTTCCTGGGCTCATACCTTTGCTTTTCACTTGGCTTCTGTTGGAGCTGAGGAGCAGCAGCTCGATCAAGTCCTTTCCGTACCACACCAGAAGCTCCTCGTCCTTCTCGATTCTCCTCAGCGACCTGTAGTAGAGCTGTCCATTCTTCACATAGGCCTCCAGGTTCAGTTCCTCCCTGTCTCTAGCGGACTGGACCAATCGCAGCCACATCAGACCCTCTGAGGAAGTGTTGGCTGCTGACGTGTCCACCTATAGCCAACAGAAGCAAAACACAGTTTGAACAACAAACCCCTCATCTACATTTGTTCTCAAGCTTTCAAATTAAAATGAGGGATTTTTTAAAGTCGAGGAACAGGCCAAACACAATGAACAGTTCCTCAAATCGATTAGTAGGAATATATAATCAAGATAAAAAAGATCTATATTTGTATGAATAATACCCCATTATATGACTCTTAACCACTGTAGCCTCATCAATTAACTGTGAGGTGAACACGTACCCTGAATATGTAAGGTGCAGTCCTCTTATCTGTAGATTTTAGGGCAATAAAAGCAATACTGTCATATAAAGAGGTGTGACTCAGAACGCAAGGCCCAAAAATAGCGTTTTCTGGAATGTCACAGGTGGTGTAGACGCTGGTAAATATATCCGTTAAACACTGCTGCATCGCCTTTGCGTCGCCATCCCATGCAAGCTTCTGGGAACTCGATTCCTCCATCATTGCCTACAAAATGAAGACAACAAAAGGAGCAGGTCAGATCGTGTGTACCACAAGAGTTCTTAATCTTCATCATTTGAGACTAATATGCTAATTTACCCAATCATATTTACATATTTACGCTTGCGAACACTGTCAGGCCTATGTTAACCATTTCCTTATACACGATATATATAGTTTAAATTTCTATTATGATTCTATATATATAGCCTGATCGATTTAATTAAGCCAACACTCGTCAACAAAAACAACATAGTAGTAGTAGTATTATTAATAATAATAATAATAATAATAATAATAATAATAATAGTAGTAGTAATAGTAGTAATAAGAATAAGAATAAGAATAAGAATATATTCATTAATATAATAATTTATTCTTTGATTTCAGTGATGATATTACTGATATTCAAGGATATTACTTTAACAGTCATAACTACAATCGTTAGATCATCATCGGGTTATTTTACATGCCAGTGATACGGAAGAAAATTCCTATTTAGAATCGGAAAGGCATATCGAATGGATTTCAAGTGCGATGTCAAAGTCGCTGATCTCATGTCAGCCAACCTTTAGCTCTATTCAACAAGAAGGAACGTATGTCTGTTCATTATCATAATCCACCACTTTCCCTCTGAGACTTAATTAAGGCAGCACGCAGGGTTAATTTTTTTTCTTCAAACACCGAATGCATATTTACGAATGATGTGATTCTTTTTCGTACGCCTCAGAGACCCTATAATTTACTCACGAAACTTGTTATACACTGAACAAAGACCACGTATACTGTTAGAACTACCTTGTCATAGGGACAACGCAGGAAAAAACGCTATACACTACAGGCTACTTGTTTTCCTTCTGCACAGTATGCTAAATTTGTATGTCTTTCATCCTAATTTATTTTAAACTATTTATGTAGGTTTTGGTTAGTAAATAATTTACATGCAACTAATAAAGCACTAACATCTCAGACCAAAGACCAAAACCCTGAATTCTAAGAAAGAGGTTGGAACTAAGATACTATTTGTAATAGGCCTATTTTCTGCGAAAAGAATAAACTCTTTGACGTCTACAGACATGCTCAAAATGAATACGCTGCAGACAGAAAGCCTAAAAAGAATAAATTATGTTAGGTCTTTTTTGTTCTTAAATAGTACGCCTGATTATACAGACTTTTTTTTTCATTTTTAATTAATAATAATAATAACAAGTCACTTTTATTATTGTGTCTTTTGTGTGGATTTAAAAAAAAATCTTGCTTATTTCTATTAGAGTACGCAACTTGTAATGTGGCAAGAACAACGGAATAGACTGCACATGGTTATCGAAATACACACTGCCGTTGACAGGCGCGAAGGCAACGCATTAGCATGCCGAAAACGTACGACGGAAGCAAAACTTAACATTCTGCACGTTCTGCTGTCTGAATCTGAATCTAATCAAACCATCGGGTTTATACGGCTGTTTAATCATGTTCTATTTTCGTTTCTTGTTATTTTATTTTATTTTATTTTGTTTATTTATTTTTTGGATGGGCATTGGTTGAAAAGTTTTCCTTCCCTTTTCCTTTGCCACAAAAGCTTTGCTATTATTTTTATTCTCCTTTCTCGGTATCATGCAACTACACTTTCCTTTTGTAGTTGTTAGGTCGGTCTCACACGGGAAAATCGCACAAAAGAACCCAATGAATATGCATCTCAGCTAAATACTATAATGGACCACAGAATATATGCGCATTTCCAAAATAGAATCAATGAACCGGGTGACCTCCTACTTCAGGGTGAAATTTATAACCCTTTTCGTACGAGTTTGTTATTATTCCAACTTTACGACAGTGTATTAACGACTGAACTCATCTATCTCATTCAGCCACTGAACGTAGCACATTGTGAGTCAATGCGCCCTCCTCTAGGCTGCCATCTGCGGAGCTTTCTCCCCCGGTTACATAGCCGAAAAGATGCGGCTCGAATGCAGCGAGCTTCGACGGATTCGGTGTCCCCGGGCTGTTTTAAAATTTGAAACGTTGCATACTTACCGATTATTACAAGGTAAAATAATCCGCAAGGTTTGAAAGATGATGCGATTGTGCCGTCAAGTACGCGTTCAAAGCCGTGAAGTCCGTGCAGTCAATACATTTCCCAGTCCGTTAAAAAGTGACAGTGCTGCCGGGCGCGCTGTGATTCGCGAGCGTGGAGAGGCGTACAGATGGGGCCGATATACTGACTGACTGGCACACAGATACACACTTTTTGTTTGCTGCACATAATCTGCCCAATGAGGCGTGTCACTCTCCGTCTCCTCCCTTTAACTCTTCACTGGCCGACAGATAGTTTAAGTAGTTTAGTGCTACCAGAACACCTTTAAAAAATATTGTTTACAAAATTAGCCAGATGCCAGAACTACAGCTGCTGGCAAAATATATCACATTTTTGATGCAGACCTTCATTTTATTCATTTCTAGGGCAGTTCGTTAAACTAAACAAATTCAATCATTTTGTATATCTAAAGAAAAACAAATGGCAAGACTAATAATAATTGTATTTTGTATAAGCATGACTGTCATGATGGCCCTAGAAACTCATAAAATGACGGCGATTACTTTGTTATTGTGATAATAATAATAATAATCATATTGTTATTATTAATATTTTAAAAAAAGCCGTTTTAGTAGTCGTAGAGGTATTAGTATAATTGCCTAGTATGTTTGTTCTATATAGCGGGGGTTCCTTTATCCTAAGATTATTGTATGGTGTTGCTTTGTTACCATAGTTAAAACAATGAAAGACGTATGTGCAGCTTTCGCTTCCCCTACTCTTCGGCATGACTGAAAATGAACATTCCCTGGAATTAACATGTGAACATCTGAAACATGAGCTTGTAGATCCTCATAATAATGCTGCATTTAATATAGTAGACGGTTTGCCTGTCTACTGACCATTAACCATGTGTTGAATTTTGTACCTATCGACATCTGGGGCGCTCTCCTCACAGCTATGCTTTGCTTTTCGAGTAGACTACTTGAGAACGTGAGCGTGAATTACAAGAGGCAAGCTTGTCACGCGGACACCTGCTGTGGCGCTGCGTCCTGAAGAGAGAGCAGCGCGAGGTCACCGCGCGTTCAACTCCGACCTCATCGCTGGACTCATGTCTTAACATCTGGGTAAGAGAGTAGTGGGTATTGAGACACTAAACAGAAAAAGGATATTTCTGTCGTAATTCAGGTACATGCAATAGATTATGTGCCAGCAATACGTCTCTTATCTTTGAAGTGATATGTGAGGTAAACGCTAATTAATATGTCTTTTAGCTGCTTTAGAGACGATAGTCTCGGAGGAGTTTACAGCCTTGGTTGAGTGTTTACCGGAGCACAGTTCTCCACAGGTCCGGACTGTATCCAGCGTCTTGCAAATTGATACTTTTAAACCAATCTGTCATAACCAAAATTGTAATAACGGACCTGCGAGATTTTGCACTTTGATCACCAGTATCACAAACAGTCAAATTCCTTATTTTCTGTTTTGAATTAGGCTATATGTTGAAATAGACTATATATCAGTCTATATAAGTTTCTAGTTCACATCTTGGCCGAAGTAAAAAAAAAAAGAAAAAAAAAGTATGCCAATAAATCAATAATACGGATTAATTGAACGCTGCTTTTAAGTTCATTTTAAGAATCGTAAATTGCTTTACACGTTTGTATAAATGTACGCTTATAAAGACGTATTTTCCGAGTAAATATAAGTCAATTCAGTTTAACAAATTTCATAATCATATAATACATAAAATAATTTTTAGGCTAGTATGTTTTACATTGTTTGTTCATTTTTATTACTTTAAAAAATATATCTGTGTGTGTGTGTGTGTGTGTGTGTGTGTGTGTGTGTGTGTGTGTGTGTGTGTGTGTTCTTAGATTCCGCGATTCACCCAATTTACACTTCTACAGCGACAAGAAGTTGAGTGCGTGGAAATTATAAACTATATAGATATATACTGTTATCCACAGACTCTGAATGCCTATTCAATTTTTAAATGAAAGTTTGTTGGCATTTATTAATCTGTAATTAAAACTAAACATAGTTTAACTGTAGCCTGTCTTCCCACCTTTAGACCAATCCCTGAACTGCATGACACTCGTTAAGTATGTCAATTGACAATGATTTAAATTCAAATACTTAAGAGGGCCTCCTTCTAATAGGTTAAACAGTCTGCTTTTTAAAATATGAAGATGGAGATATAGAGTTTTACCATAGACAAGTGACACATTCATATCAGTAATGTTTTATTGTATCATGTTTAAATAAATGCTATAGATTTTGCAGTAAATGTAGTAATTCCATTTGTTTACACTATTATTTTCTAATTTAAGAGAGCTCTACGGTAAATTATATAATAATGAGTTTAAGTGTTAACTGAGCATTAAAGTGGAACTGAGAAAAATTCTTTTGTCAAACCAAAACAGTTCTTCACCTCATGCAATAGTGTTTGCTGTTTTGCTTTTATTTTATTCATGGAGAGATTTCACGCGCACAGAAAATCATCCACGTGCACTGTGCAGGCACTCGAGCACAAACATTCTTTCTCGAGATAGACTCTTTTCGGCGGATAAAACGACTGTGGTCTCCACTGAGTGTTTCAAATGGTAGGCTTTTGTTTTACTTTCTTTTATTTTTTACACTTGTGCGCATAGATGTCCTCTGTTGTACGGCTGTGGCATGGGTCTGTGAGGGTTTATCTTAGTAGTAAATCTCCTCTTGCTCTTCAGTGCCTTGCTTAGCCAAGCATGATAAGGACCTTTTTCCCATACAGTGCTCTGAATTAAAGCCACGAACCAGCCTGCTCAGTAGCCATCTGCTTCAGCCGTGAACTGCAGGCTCATGGTGACGGGGAGAGGCCACGCGGCCGACAGAATGGGTCCCCCCTCCTCCTTCCTCATTGTTTTACAACAAATAGCCCGCATTACCACCAGTTCTTTTATAGGGACTGTCTGCCTCCTCTGGGTGTCAAATATGGCACGGCACAGATTTCTCTGTGACACACATATTAATGCTAATTGTAGTGCTTTGAGGTCAGACACAACAACTTAGATCCATGTGAGAGAAATGCCATTAGAAACAAACAACTGTTTGTTGAAATAAAGAATGAAGGTAGTTTTGGTTGGGATGTTTAATATATGTTTTTTTGTTTTTTAGACGGTCAAAAAAAGGTTGTAGAATTTAATTTGAATCTATTGATATTTTGAGGCACTTTTATTGTGTGTCTTATGACATACTGTCTAGTGATCTATAATGTTTTTTTTAATTAATAGAGGGAGGACATTTTCAGATTCAACTTTGATAGATATAATCCTGGAAATAATAATTAACCAGCAGGTATCTGTCTGCACTTAAAGGTGCTCTCACTTCTAGGTGTTTCTGACATCTGGTATGAGATGTACGAGAAACCTTCATCCAGGGGATGACAAATGACATCATGGCATAGTTTCAGTTATGGTACTGATGAGGGAGACAGAGCTATGCAGTGCAACCATAGATATTTAGGCAGTGATACGGTTTTTACTGTTTTGTTTCTATTCCACCATATTGGGTTTGATATGAAACAACTATGAGGTGAAAGTGTCAGGCCTAATCTTATGTTTGTTTGCTTGCTTGTTTGTTTGTTTGTTTGTTTGTGTTTTTAAAAATCTAAATTGCACAAAACATATAGGACTCACAACCATTTATCTTCTATTTCAATGGATCCAGTTTAACATATCTTTTATTTTTTTTAAATGCCATGTTTCATACTTGTTTGCAAATCCTGTCTGAAGTCTGCAACTTACTTGCATCATCTAACACTGAATATCACCTTTGGTAAGGCTCTACACAGTTACTTTTTGTCGTCGGTAAGTGCAACACATGCTCAATGAGCCCCAGGTTGGGTAACCGCCTTGGTCGGCCAACAAAAAATCCTGTTCCTGATCCTGAGAAAACTCCATTGTAGCTTCAGAAGATCCTTTCGGGTCATTGTCTAAAGAGTCGTGAGGATAATTTTGGGTCTGAGCTGTTGCTGTTGTACATGACAGAATTATGCTCGCTGTAGCTGTGGGTAGTCCACTGGGGGTCACCGGGTTTCACAGATGAGGGCTCGGGACTGGAGTAGTTTCTGCACGCTTTCTTCATTCCATTCCTCTCATACAGGTTCATTGTAATCTCATGTCCATAAGACTTTGTAGTAGGTCTGGGCCTGCCATCTCTGTGCTTATCAGTGGTTTTGCATTTAGTGGTTGATCATGCTGCTGTTTCCTTCTCGTTCTGAGAGTTTTTGATACCAGTGTGTGGTGGTCAGTGTTCGTAAGATGTTCAAGAGATTCATGACTGAAAGTATTTTCCAGTTGTCCTGTGGTGCACCAGGTCTTTAGTTTTTGTTTCTTAACCCCTTACACTTCAAGGATCCAGAATCCTGAATTCAGACTCTCTTTTCTCACTTTTGTAACTGCATGTTGTTACTGAATAATTCCCAGTAGTTGCTGAATAACATTTTTTTTAGACTTTAGGATTCAAAATTCAAAAAGGACTAATGTTATGTTTTGGCTGTGGCTCTTGCTGATTGGTTGTAATGTAGCTTGTACCTTACTGGCACTGAAACGTCATTGGCCCTCATGCTGTGAGACAGCAGAATCCAGTTTCCAGTTAAAATGCCACATCCTGAATGAACTCTAAACATTTAGTTAGCTCTCTAGTGCATGAGATAATGATCCCATCACACACAGATAAACAGATTAGTGGCCAATTGTCCAGTTAGCTTTGGCATCACTAAATGAGGAGGACAGAGTAAAAAAAAAGAGTGTACATACTTAAAACTGAATGCACTTTAATTTCAAAGTAATGCTTTATTGCTAAAGAAATGTACTGGAGATTAAGCAAAGCAAAAATAAATAAAAAATACATATACAAATGCATATGCATTGCACCATATTAATAGCTATTTTCATTAGTCTTATAAATGGAAGCATTTTTCAAACTAAAGAAAAGGTGATGTTAGTTCTGTTACAATATAGACTGTGAAGAGCCTTTTCTGTTCGTCACAGCCCTGTCAGTGAGCATGAATAAGCTCTCAGCTGTTCTTTCACTTTTTCTGTTCGTCAGCCACACAGCATAAAATATATCCTGCGACCAAGCTCCTTTTCTGTTGTTTCTTGCTACTGTAATATGAATGTTTGCTCAAGTCATTTAAATAAAATGTCTAAGATGCCTATAGCAGTTCATAGTGCATACACTTTATAGTCCAATCCATTCGGCATTATTACACCCTGCACGCTTTATTGCTTGCATAAACAGCATGACCATTCATAGCTGCTGTTCTGTACATGGCTATGGTGAGATTTTAAATCTATTTAAATAGGTAGATATATATGACAATATTACTTTTGTAATAAAATAATAACATATTTAATAGAAAAGGTGAACATAGTAAATGATATTTTTCTTACAATACATTACCATTACCACAGGTTGCATTCTAAAGCTTGTTAACTACGCTTGCTATGTAGGGCCAATCAGAGGTGAGCACGCGAGTACCCATGTAAATTACATCCCAAACTGATTTCCAGTGGAGTTGACACCACAGCGCCTACATGGGGGGCGGGGGGGAGCCTATGTGATTGGCATGAAGAAGCAACAAGCAGAGCGGGCAAGACAGCGCAGGTCAGACGGTGGCCATGCATAACCGAGAGAGCTTTCTGTGACGCTTATATGAAAAGTGAGATCATAAATCAGCGGCACAGCAGAACAGAGCAGCGTGCTGCCGGCCCTGCTAAAGGCTTTCCATCATCCTTCCAATGGAGGGCAGAAGAGTAAAGGGAAGGAGATGGAGCTCCGACAGAAGCGGCGGAGGCAAGTTACAACTGTAGCGTGTTTCTGTTAAGAGTAAACGGAATGACTCTCTCTCTCTCTCCCTCTTTCTCCCTCTATCTTTACTGCCTCTCTCTCTCTCTCTCTCTCTCTCTCTCTCTCTCTCTCTCTCTCTCTCTCTCTCTCTCTCTCAGAGCTTTTCAGAGTATCTCCTTTAACTTCCTTCGCTCCGTATCCACATGAACCGCAGCTAGTGTGTAAGTGTGCAGTCCCCTCGCCTGCCCCCCCCCCCCCCCCCCCCCAAGGTCACTCGGTGCTACTGCTCCCACGGTGCACCTTAAACGAACTCTCTGAGATGCATTCACATCAAATGCTTCATCTGGAGGGAAAACAAAATGGGGAAAAGGAATAAATTAATAATGAGCCACTTTTATACTGGATCCAGCGATTATACAAATGGTGGAAACAGCCAAAAATATTCTGTTATGGCATATGGCACTTCAGCTGCCATATGTGCCAGTTTTCACAAAAATTGGCACCGCAGCGCATGATGGTCAGTCGCAACTGCCAAAAACACAGCGAGGGCTGTGCAGAGAGAGAGAGAGAGAGAGAGAGAGAGAGAGAGAGAGAGAGAGAGAGAGAGAGAGAGAGAGAGCGAAAAAACCGCTTGAGTGCCTCAGACAAGTGCGCTGATGTCCCTATGCAGTTCCCACTGCATAATCAGGAGTGAATTATCAAATGCTGGAGAAAGGATTTAGGCGAGATTAAAAAAATGCTTTTGGGTGCTCGTACTTCACTCGTCCACCCTTTTCTCCAGCCTGGCATGGCCATCGCCACCACCGTCACTGCTGCCGCGTCCGTCTGAGGCCAGGCGTCAACCTTCCAAACTTGCCGTGCAGCGGAAGTGAAGCCCGATATAGGTTCACGCAGGCAAAAAATTTATTTGGCATCCCGAGCTAAAATTTCATCATTAGCATTGTGATTTCAATCAAGTGCATCTCGCTGCTCTTTATTTCTGGGTGCTTTTGTGCAGCGCCAAAATGGCGCCTGCATTCAATTTTGCACATCGTAATTGTATTACTGCAGAAAAATGGTCTTGGTTCAGGTACAGCCAGTATTTTGATTTAATTTGATTCAGAAAGGAATCCCTAGTTAAAACTTTGGATGGATTGCTCATGAATGACCTCATTCAGACTTTGGTCCTTATTTATTCTTCACTTTTTGCCTTCTACCCTTATCTAGATTGATTTATTTTTTAAATTCTCATTATTATTATTTCATCCGCTACCTTTCCTGATTGGATCGGCCTGTGAAATCTGGCTCTGCTCAGAGACCATGACTACAGGCTCAGTTGTCCAGGCTTCAGATCCGCCCTCCCAGCCAAGCTGCCAGACTAGCTCAGAGATCGCAGCTGAGCTGAGCCACCATGGCAAGATTTAATGTTCCAGGTTTCGGGCAGCCCCAGGGCATATGCTCGCCCCCCATCACTTAGAGGAGAGCTCGCGTCTGGCACTGGTGAGTCGGGCCAGGCCCCACTGGCCCCTCTGTGTTCCGCTGAAGCCGGCCTCTCTCCCCAGCAACAGGGTTAGCCGGTGAGTGACAGGTTGTGGGCAATTTATTGGGGATTACGGACCACCAGGTCTACCGCCCTTGTTGTGCTTTGACAATGTGTGGCTTTATGTTGCCGTTACAGTGCTGTCAGTGGAATACTATACGACCTCAGACGGTGCTTTCCGGAAAGCATGGAAGCACGCTGTGGTAATGTGGATTGTGTCAAACGGACCAGCAGCATAGTCTTGCGGTTTTAAGGCTTATTAAACATATTTTGGTTAATATTTAATGCATTTAAGTGGCAACATTTTGATATTGGATCTCCCTGTAGGAGCTGCGTGATGTTAGCTCATTAAGCCTAGAAGCAAAATGCACCTTTGACGGCACCAAAGGCCGGATGTTGTTGGCCACAAACAAAACCCAGCTGGTATGCTAGGTATGCCCTCGTGGGGCACGTGGTGTTTTTGAAGCTGCATTTTCGAGTCTCTCTCTTTTTTTTCCGAGTAGCCATGTTTTTTTGATGTGGGGGCAAGAGAGCGTCAGGTTGACGGGTGGACGGCGAGCGCCTTGAGGAAGGGCTGTCAGCGCAGCCGGCCACCACCGAAAAAGCCCAGTGGCCCGAGCCAACAGCGGCGGCCCTGATCAAAGCCTTTCGTGGAGCACGGGGCCTCCGAGGGCCAGGCCCCTGACAGGCGTGGCTTTTGAGGAGGTTCGGTGCGCAGCTGCAATGTGCCCACTCTGTGGCACGCGAGGGTCCTCGCTCTGCTTCTGCGGTGACTGTGGCGAGGCCGTGGCACTCGGGAGGGGCGGGGAATTCATTATCAAAGTTCACTATCAAAGTTTAAACTGGCAAAACAGTGGGGAGAGAAGGGAAAGACCAGTATGTTGCGATTGGACTGCTTGGAGAACTCGTGTCTGATTACGTCATCCCATCACCAATGGAAGTGACGTTTTAGGGAGAGTCTCTAACCGTGAAAGCACAAAGGATCTTATACTCTACATTCCTATAATATCTTAAGAGTTGCCATTTTCAACTTTGCCTCTGGGTCATTTTTTAAGCCAAAGAGAATCTACAGTGGAGCAATAAAATTGCAACTAAAATTCAACTAATGAAAGCCCCCAGAAGAACTAATAGGCCCTTCCTTAAATTCCCAACAGACTGTGTTCATTTGTTTGATGAATACTTTAGCCTTGACTCGCCTTTGTGTCTGCCTATTGTGGTGGAGGAAACCGTGACAGTGTCACCCTCTCTGAGCCAAGAACGGGAGACACGTTACTAGGAAGCCGGCCAGAGTCGATGGCAAGCCCTGTCTTCTCCTCTAATTACTCCCATATATTTGGCCTCAACGAAAAGACCTAACTTAGCACACAGGATGCAGCTCACACCGAGGCACAGATCCACCACGTTCCTCTGCCGGGAACTTGCTGCTGGGTCTGTCAGTGATGTGTCCTCTGCCGAGGGAGAAGCTCATATACATATTAAAAGTCTACACAAAGAAGAATAGGGCAGCTACTGTGCCACCGTGGGTTCATGCTTTTAATATGAAGGCAAATCTTTTTAGAGGCAGTGAGAAAGGTGCTTATCTTATTCTCCCTTACCGTGCTTCCAAGCACGTGCTTCAGTTCTGATTCCGTGTGACGACAAACACCACGATTCAGTACCGTGTCATTTAAATACAGACCTCAGATTGTCTACTCAAACCATTTAATATTAAACCTCTTACTGGAATATGATTTTAAAAAAAATAAAAAATTACATGCTATTTAGGAGCAACAATGGGACTATTTCAACAAAAATGCTTTTAAGCTGCAAACAACAGTAAAACATGCATAATAAAAGCAGTCAGTTTTTCATTTGTTTTGTTCGCATGGCTACGGGAGGTTTTCGCTTGGATGGGAAAGTCTAAATCAATATTTATTGGAACAAATGTACACAAAAAAAAGTTGCAATGTGATTACTGCAGCATGATTGTCATAATAAACTATCCAAAGCTTCAGGGACAGCTCAAGAACTGGGGAAAAAAAGTTAACTGTTCAACTGCTCTATGAATGCCATAAATGTACAATAAAGGCTTATAAATGCAGCCTGCTGCTTGTTTGTGTATGCTAATGTGACCAGTCTCTCTTCTAAATGATTGGCATCTCGAAAAGGCAATGCAAAAGGTGTGCGTGTCCATCTGTCTGGAAAATGTGCTGCGTTGGTGTCGGTCCAGGCTCTAGATGTGGAACTACGGTGGAACAGTGGCCACTGCAGATGTGACTGCATCTCACTCGCTTTGACCATTTGTGTCATGCTTGGCTGAAATGACTGATATAATCATCTCTGATACGCGCTGGTACAGCAGCCAGCTCTTTCTACAGAGAACTAACGGCAAATCGTGTGAACATGCCGACGTCGAATGCAGCAGATTCGTTGACTTTTTTTGTCGCGTTTCGCCCATCTAAAACACACTATGCGTTATTTTCTCGAGCCAATAAAAACAGAATACACCGAATCTGCCCTGAAGACAACGAAAGTGTTACGATAAAACGAGTAGCCTTTAGAAAGGACACGGGTCCACAGAGGACGGCCTTAACACAAAACGCCAATACACGCAGCTACCGTCCTGAGCCTCGGTTAAAAGTTTTTTTCTTATTTTTTTCACGCCAACCCACACTTCTGTGGTAATCGACGGTGACGCGGCGCTTTTCCCGGTTGTTGAAATCGCCGTCCCGACAAAGGCGAGGCGGAGAAATAACGAGCTCTTGAACAGTGACTGCGCAGGCGGCAGGGGTGATGGCAGGCCGCGGATAATGGCAGCTGTCAAGGGAGCTGACAGGAAAGAGAGGAGGGGTGGAGGGGCTCAGCCGTCTGAGGACTTTGTCACACGTTGTGGCTACTTCAGGGGCCACTGATGAGATTTGTGGCGGCAAGGCTGTCAAAACGCTCCTCTTCCTGCAAATGTGAAGTCCTGCGCTAATGCGTAGGTAAATGTATTACAGAAAGGGTTCTCTTAGTCCACAGTGGTGAGACCAAACTGAAACGCATCACTGTGAACTGAATAGATGATATTTATTTTTAAAATTACAATAGGTATATTTTCCTTGAACTTTATTAACAGCACCTGATATCACACATGGTATTATCTGATGTTAGACTGTAATATGCATGACAACAAACAAAATAAATAACACAAGACAGTAACTTCAAAGTATTGACAATTTGTTCTCAATGGGGGGACACTGACTGATTACTTCAACTCCAACTCCAAAATCCACATGACCTTAAAATTCTGCATGAATGCATTGCATAATAATTTGAATTGTAACGATCGTGAGAAAACAGTTTTTCATGAATTAATTTACAGTGGGGTTAATTCCCTGCACAAGCAATGGTTACTCTAAAACTAGATTGAATCTGTATCAAATATTAGTAACACTAAGTTTCTGTATGACAGACTATGGCCCTGCAAGGTGAGTTAGTAACATGCACTTTTGTAGCTAGATTATCTGAACAAAAAAGCCAGGTTAACCTGAATCCGAGTTGCACCCATATTAATATCATTCTGTGTAAAGAGGATTAGAAGTCTTTTAAACTTTGTTTCATAGGGACCCATTTCACACTGATAGCAAGCTAGCTAAATTTGAAATTTCATCAATTACTTGAAGCTTCCACAAAACCGACAAGCATACAGACTTCAACTGAGATGAGTAGAGCTCCCCGCTATGCATTTAATGTGGTGGAATACTGTTCATCCAGTAATAAATCTCTGCATCCCTTCCTGTGCAAATCTGCCTCAGGCAAATGTAACTCGAGTTCCTGAATATAGGGTGTACTGTAACTCAGTGGCTATTTATTGTGCATTAAGTCACAGTTAGTCCCATGGACATGCATCTTCAAACGCATCCTCTCCCTGGAAGGACTCAGCAGTGCGTAATGATCGCTAAAATTGTAAAGCATAGCTCTTTTCTACTAATACTGGATCAATGCTTTCTCGCGACAGAGGTCTTAAGTGTCAGCGTGCTCCTATAAGTACTTGGACTTTGTTGGGATCACATAAACAAGGAAGAAACCAAGGAGACACATGTGCAATGGCTTCACCTCACGTGCGCTTATGCACGCGGCTTACACCACTTGGGCTGTGCCCTTGTGCACGTGCGCCGACATGTCAGCGTTCATGCTTAGGCCTGCTACTGCTGCTTACACTCGGTCCGGGCTCCCGGGGAAGTGAGATGCTGCCCAGGAAAAGGGAAAAAGAAACAAAACCTTGCTGACATTAATCCACACAGCTCTGGACAGGAAGTTGAGCAAACAATCATGGGGAGCAGGTGTCATTTGATGGACAAAGCTGCCAGCACAAGGCTGCTTGTCAAGAGTGTAAACAGAGAGATGCAAGAGAGAGAGAGAGAGAGAGAGAGAGAGAGAGAGAGAGAGAGAGTGGGAGAGAAAGAGAGGGAGAATGTCATATTCAAATTGTGGCGAAGGAGGAATTTTCATTTAACTCGCCTGCAAAATGGTTTGGACTGATGTTATTGCATTCAAAATAACAAAGTCAATGGAAAATTTTCAAATGGAATGGCTGTTGAGACCAAACTCCTGAGGAGCAGAGGCTGGCACTATGGAAGGCAACACAGTGATCTGAATGTCACCCTGATGTCATGAACAATTCACACTGAATTGATCTCATTAACAGTTTCACTGGATTTCATATGAAGGATCTCAAAAGCAAATCTATGATTAATAAGCCCTACTCTGACTCCATGAGTTTGACATCCATATTCTTAACTTGCAAACATGGCATCCTCTAGAAAATGTAAATTGCTGTATCCAGCCTGCCTAAGTATCCACTCTTGTGGATTGTGGATCGTTCTTCTCCTTCTGAATGACTGTTTGTAAAGTTTCATCAGGCGCAACATGCGAAATAGATCCTCTTACTCAGCGACGGTCCACTTTCATGAAGCCGAAAGCTTCACCCAGCGGATCAGTCTCCTGTTCCCACCCACCCAACCGACTATTCTGCCTTCACAGCCAATGCCCATTAACTGCACTGATTGAGTCCACTTTACAGGTCAATCTTCACGGCCACAGCCCTGTCCGCTTTGATTTCTCCCCCGCCGGCGTGCGTGCTGGGCCGCAGGAGGGAGAGGAAAGTGCCGGCCGCGTGATCCTCACACTACCCTGACTGGCCCGGCCGCGGCTATGATTAACGCCATTCAGGCAAAATCCAATCCTGCCTCTAGAGTTCTGTTCAGTGGGATAAAAAGGGTGGTGATGATGGTGGTGTTTTTGCATGTGTGCGCGATGTAGATAGATGAGGGGAGACGCAGGAGGGTGGGAGACAGATTTGACCAACGGCTCATCCGGGCCGGGCTGTTCATATTCAGCATGTTAGTGACTGAATATGCCGGCCACGCTCTTTGCAGCAGGTAGCTGTCGCAGTGGCAAGCCACTAAAGCTAACCCTGGTATGACTTAACGCTGCTTGTAGATAATTACTTGCTCTTGTTAATGGTTTCTATGGACTCTACTAACTAACAAAACAGACTGTTTAACGCTTGCTAGACAAAGAGCAGCAAAAAAGTCTGAGCACATGTTATAAGACCATGTTCTATTGTCTTTTGCCTTTGGACAGTTGTAAATGTGCACATTTCCTGATTCTGTGCCATATCATTTTCTATTGTCTTTTGCCTTTGGACAGTTGTAAATGTGCACATTTCCTGATTCTGTGCCATATCATTTTCTATTGTTTTTTGCCTTTGGACAATTGTAAATGTGCACATTTCCTGATTCTGTGCCATATCAATGACAGCTTAACAGTTCTACATTAGTTTTTTTTTTTATTTTAATGGTGCTTTAAAGATGACGCCATGTCTTGCTTTGGGCTCAGCTAAAGACATTTGAGTTCAATTAAGCGTGAGTGATGTGTCAGGTTGAAAACCTTCAGTGGACTGACATAAAAATTCAAGCCATATATTTCACATGCACTGATCTGGAAGTCCTTAATAATTTTACTTGGAAGTCAGTGGTGACTGCAGCATTAAAAAACATATGTCTGCAATGTTATTAATAGAAGGTTTCTCAAATTCTCATTTGTGCAATTGAATTACTCTAGTCAGATCACTGTGACCTTAGCCTAAGATCTATTAAAGTTCCAAAAGACAAAACAATGCCAATGTCTAGGAGAAGTAACCATCTGAGGTTACATCTGAGGTCACTAACCGACTGAGGTTGTTTTTTTGTTGTTGTTGACGCCTTGTGGCATGTGGTTTCATCTGAAAACCAAGCCTGCCAGTTGTAGTGAGCCCTGGTTGGGGGTTTAAGTAAACTTCTCTCAAACTTCTTCTGTCATCGTTTGCCATCTTGAAGGAGGGGAGATTTTTTGCATGAAAGTACTGCTACACCTTTGCACTTTGTCATGGAGTTTTACTTTTAATGAGTTTCAACACCTCAGTGACTCTCACAATTAGTTCAATTGTTTTCCCTGTCACTTCTGATTATTCATACCACTGTAATGTCCATGACAAAATAACTGGAATTGACTTTCTATATTCTGATACATTTTGAAATTGATCATCACAATCAAGTGCACAAAGCACATCCACTATTACAGTACACCACTTAAGATGCATCAGATGAATATATCAAATATGATTATTATGTATTTAACAGTGTATGGTAATTATCAAGATTTGATTGTCTTTGATTTACATTCTTGCTGAAAATGCATCACACTTTTTTGTAGCTGAAATCATGACATTTTTACGCCTTGTATATTCCGAATGCAGCACCAAGGAGTCACTTATGATAAGTTAGTTAATGGGATGAAATCACAGACAGTTACATTTTTAACAATAGACCCAAATGATAATCAAAACTAATGATCATTTCCAATTTATGATGCATTGATGATACAAGCAGACAACCACTGCATTGACTAATAATGGTCAAGGGATAAGTGTATACTCTAGTGGACCTCTAGTGTGCCAAACATTACATTCTCCATGAAGAGTGATAAAACAGTAAAGAAAGCCACACGTTAATAAACAACAATTGAAACGTATACTGCTAACAATAGAATTAAGTTTCCAATCATTGATTAATTGAAATATTAAATCATCATCATCATCATCATCATAAACAACATCATCATCTAAAAGAAAATCTATCAAATTTATACAAAATTACGTTACTATTCTAAAATTATACGACCTGAAGGTGTACAATAATCTGTACTTAGAAAGGTACATATTGTTTCTTAAACATGCCAGCAAGTATTAACTCTCTCACAACAACTGGTATAAACTGGAAAAGTTGCGCAAATGGCATTAAGCAATCATTACAATCACGTAATTGAATTTCCTTTCATGATTAACGCCAACCGCATAGATTTTGTCATGGCAATAAGTGTTATTACAAAGAATTGGATCTGGATTTGCTTTTTTCCCCTCAAGTGGCACTCCTACATGCCACTGGTAACTTCGGATAACTACGGAAGTACTTCCAAGAATGATTTTTTGTCTATTAAACCGTGTAGATATCAGTCTATGCATCTGACATCCTCTAGTGTTAATAAAGGCTTTTTGTTGTTGTTGATCTACAATTACAAAGGCCTATCTTTAAAGGCATCGACTGTGTTCTTTCCCATCATATTATACACATCCCTGGCGCTTTCGACTCTTTCTAAATTCTGTGATTTGGGGAGGAAGACTGGAGGTTGTTTTTTACGCACCTCAGATCACACACACGTTCACGTCAGCACGATTCAAAGCTTGCACAACTGCATAGCGTAACGAATTAGCAATTCTATTATTTTCCATCGGAGCTGACTACAGCTAGGTTTTGAGAAGGTTGGTTTATACAGAATTCTTCAGAAGCACTGCATGATGCAAATCCTAAACTGTCACGATTTAGAACGAAACCACCGGTTTCTGCCCACCGTTCTATCTGCGGCGAGCGAGCTAAACCGTTCCAAAGCACACAGCTGTTGGGTGTGCGCGACCTCAAAAACTCCCAGTGTCTGCACGCGCATGCTCGTTACAGCCAGGTTAACTTCCACAGAGGGTCTGCCCCCCTTACTTTTCCTGTCGGCGGGCGTGAAGTCGTCAAAACAGACGATGAAACAGGACAAAACGCGTTAACTTAAGGGTGATGTAAAACGGAAACGTGAAGAAATAGCAACGGTGACGTCGCTAACCGTATTCTTATACAGGAAGGAGTTTTAACTTTACTTCAAATACTTGGACATGTCGCGCAAGACTGCGAAACGCGTAGTCGTCCTTCCTTGGCAGTTAACCGACTCAGCCGTTTGATAGAAGTCTTTGTTTTCCACGTAGTGTACTTATTTATATGTGATCTTCCTAGTGATGCAGCAACGGTCATAGTTTAACTATGTCAAAAAAAACTTTCGACGTAAAGAATCATTTCACCGTGGCAGTTACGGCGATTTTAGTTCTCGGTTTTGTTTCATCTTGCAAGGCAGAGACTCCGGATTGCCATGGAGCATATGACCTCTACTTTGTATTGGACAGGTCAGTAGTTCTCTACATTCGCATAATGAAGTACTTTTATTTATTTATTTAATAACGTATTAAATAAGTTATGTAGCTAGGATAGCATTTCTGCGTTGTTACATTATGTTCAGGAGTAGTGGAGTAACAAAAGGTAACGCCGAGTGTTACTTCAGCTTGGAGCAGCTCTGCATCAGTATCTGGCCTCGTCACGTTAACTCATGCAGGCCTGCCAAACAAGCTTTACTTTGCATAGGTATTAGGGCACATATGCCTTAATTTTTTTCATTTTTCACTAATGCCTGTGTTTTTATTTTACAATACTGAGCATAAAGTGTGGTTACAGTCATTTACATGGACTGTGTTAAGTCGTTCTGTAGGCCTCAGGAAGAGGGGTGGCTTATTCTGCTAACAGAAACATCGTTGACCTGTTGTGCTTTTGATCAGCTCGTGGTTTGTGAAGTGGCCTCACTTGAGATTGTTGGCCTAATTTATGACCACCACCCCTGACATCAGGAAAATTACAAGATTAAAGGACAGATTCTATCAGACAAACTTAAACGTCACTTTCCTTAGAGCATCGCCCTGATGGTCTCTATATTTCTGGCATTTAAAGAGCTCCTTTGACATTCCTTATACAGAGTGGGCCTAGAAGTACTATTACCCTCAGCTCTTGAATACGCTCATTGACCTTGGACAGGACAACGGAGAAGGAAATGCATAAAAGATGATTTTCTAACGATCTAACTCTTGTATTTTATGTTCTCAGCACATACAGTGGACTGTAATTATTAGTTCAATTACCTTGTAGCCATTAGATCAAGGACACATTTTACACTCTTTACTTAGGCCTACTTAAGATAGGGCTTACACATTAACCTAGACTCAAAACTGAGATGTCCACTACCGATGTTATTTGATTTGAACTGCTCATATTATGTGTACTGTAAATGTATAGTGTGTTTCTTTTCTTTTATTTATTTACTTACTTAATAATGGATCTTCCCGAGTTGAACTGTACTGACTTTGTAGAATCTTCAACTGTTGAGATTCTAATATCATATTCCTACAATAATGACAGCACCTATTCACAACTGAAAGGCATCTGAATCAGCACACTTACAATAACCACATTGAACACTGCACTCTCAACAGTAATATTCCTTAGGTATACATGTAGTCGCACCAAGCTGTATTGTGGTCCTGTTTTGCTGATTGAGTTTGAATTTTCTCTTTTTCTCTCTCTCTTTTTTTTTAAACAGATCTGGAAGTGTTTCGACTGACTGGATTAAGATCTATGAGTTTGTGGAAAACCTTGTAGACCGATTTGTGAGGTAAAAAGAGTTCTGTCCTTTCCATAATGAGGTTAAGTGGCCAAGCTCGCAAGTTTGTCTACTCTTTACATCATGTATGCTTATACTTGGATAGGCATTACACAATACACATAATTCGGCTCAGCTAACTTCACACATCCGGCTTGGAAAGTATTCTGGATGGGGGGGTGTGTGTGCATGGAATAAACAAAAAAAATGGCCCGATGAATGTTGAACTTATGTAACGTTGACTCAATGTATGTGCCAGTACAGACGGTAGCGACCCAGCCAGAAGAAAGCAGTCTGCTTGAGAAAATAGCAAACGGAGCAGGTGGGAGTGGGTGGCAGGGAGGCTCAGTCTTCTGGGCTGTGAGAATGGCCATTTGCACTGAAACCTTCCAACGCCACACTTATCCCTCACACATAATGGGAGAAGAAGGAGCGAGTGTGCTTTAAGACATGGCGCGCGGGAAGACCAGCGCGGTCTGCTGTTGACTTTGACGCTCTTCTGTTGCGCCATGTGGAATCTGCTGGCCCCCTTCCTGCACTTGCTCTCTCTTGCCATTTCCCGGGCCTTTTGTTCGGCGGCGGACGGACCAGCTGCATCCAACGTTAATTAAATCATGGTTGGAGGAGACCCGATGGAGATCTCCAGTACACTGTAGAGGGCTCAGTGATCCTGCATTGCAAACAGATGTGTGTTCCTAATTCTGAACCCAGTGACACTGCAGAAGAATTCTATCTTTGCAGATCAAACGGTTGGTTAAGTTACAGGATGCTGGCCCACTCTAAAATTTCTTTGTTGCAAAACCTAAATTGCAGAGCGGAAATCGATTTATGGCTTGATTATTTTTTTTTTTATTTATTTATTTTTTTTGTCACTACATTTTGGCTGGCTGGTGCACATTTGGCTGCATTTTTTCCTGACTGTCTCATGTGGGATATGATTGCGGGTTGGATGTGTCGTCTAAGTGTGAAAAAGCAGCACCTCTCCTTATGTTCAGAGTCCTGAGACCTGACTTGCTGGGAGGCCAGGAACCCAACCTGCTTCAGCTTTTGTGACAGAAGGTCGCGCCAAAGACCAACTGCTTGACTGAGATATATTTCAGTCTAATTGATTATCTGTATGCAAGAAGCAAGGAAAGCTACAGTACCAAAACACACAACCAATTTGCATGTTAATTTGCAGGGGTATTTTTGTGGTTCATGTATGCAAGTGTCATCCCTATCTACGGCTTTCGACTTAAGAGAACTATAATACATAAAATGAATAAAGGGGCATTTATTATACTATATTATTGTAGCATTAAGCCATGTGTGGGTTTTGTAAATTCCGTATTCTTAGGTGACAGGTATAAAAATGTAACCAGGGACAGGATGTAGTGCTGTGTATAGGATGAGTCATGCTGAGGGCGACCTGCTTCCTGTATGTATTTTAATTAATCACTTCCTTCCTTCTCACAGCAGGGAATTCTTACAAACAAGTCACATGCTTTATTTGGTGACCATACTGCACATCTTACTCATAGACTAACTCTGTTGTTTACAGGAGACACTCATAGAATCTCAAGCTGTCCTCAAGTGTCGCTTTATAGAAAATGTCTGTCAGCATGCTGTTTTTAGGCCGACTAATTAATAAATCAATCATTTATTAAATGCTACTTAATGTAAGGAAAGTACAATATGCATATCAGTGTCTATCAGTGTATGAGTGTCACTGTATCAGTTTTCAGATCTGAACTGAGGTTTTGTAATCATTGGTCGTGCACATATGACTGGTTGGCCAGTTTATCATCATATCTGACTCGTAGCTAATGTGAGGGTGTGGAATCTGTAGCGACCAGATTTTTAGGCGTGTGATTTAGATGATGTCTATGTACTTGGTGGGCTTTCTTTTTAATTTGAAGTGCTGTACACCAGAGGTTTCCAAAATGGGGGTGAGTGGGTGGTTGGTTAGGGTAGACGTGTACGTCTGTGGCGTACCTGTGCATCAGAGTCGGGGGAGCTCTACAAAAGGGGGTCACTGCAGAGAATCTTTGGGAACCACTGCTGGACACAAAGTTTAGTCTCTGCAAATTAGTAATTGTAATGTTTATTTTCCATTTTAGCCGGAATATGAAGGTCTCCTTCATTGTTTTTTCCTCAAGAGCAGAGATCATTTTGCCATTAACTGGAGACAGGTACAGTACCACTGGTCTTAGTGCTTCCAAAAAAATAATATATATATATATATATATCTCAATATTTTAAAGAACATGTATATTTGTGTGTCTGAAAAAATTACAGTGAAATACACAAGGTACTTAACTATAACTCACCTGGGTTTCATATATATATATATATATATATATATATATATATATATATATATATATATATATATATATATATATATATATATATATATATATATATATATATAATGCTAGCAAACTGTTATTACACATTTATTTCAGGTAGTATTTTACAGTACTTTTTGCCTTTTCCTACATGCTACAATCTTTTGTATATTAATTACAGAAGCTTGATACAATCTGGACTGAAGTCACTGAGTGAAGTCAAACCTGCAGGTGAAACATATATGCATGAAGGGATTGTTATGGTAAATGAGTATTTTACTTTCTATGCTAATGAATGCTAGATTAGTATACTGTGCTTTTACCAAATATCTGATGTGTGTAATTGTAGCTGAAGCAGAATAGTGTAACTGTTTGATAAAAGTGGACACAGAGGTTTTATCAAGCGAGCCAGTTGAGTAATCATGGAATCCACCTTGTCTTTGACTGTAGAGGATGTGATTACAGTGCCACGACTCACATTTATCTTATGATTCTCCTGTGATTGATTATAACTTTTTGTTTAAGACAATTTTACTTGATTCATTCAAACTGCATTTGAGTCTGAACACTAATCTCTTGGGCTTTCAAAATAAATCACATTTGTCTGGTTTCACTCCAGGTCCAGATAAGGGATAATCAAGTGTTTATCTTTTTCACAAATTGCCCTCAATGACCCACATTCGACATCCTCGTTCCAAAGTCTGTTGTTTAGAGTGAAGAGGGCCTGCCTACTGCGCCCACTGAGCATGTGTGTTCACACATACTGCATCCCTGTGCCTTTCCATCTGCAGGTAAATCAGCAAATGAAGGCACAACCCCAAAAGTCCTCAAGCATCATCGTCGCCTTGACAGACGGGAAGCTTGGGCCTTATGTGCATGACCTCACTGTGAAAGAGGTGAGTGGCCGTTTTGTATCACTGCTGCGGCTGAACGCTTGGCGACCTGAGCCCAGGTGGTGTGGTTTTAATGAGCATTCGTTTGTTTTTTTGTTTTTGTTTTTTTTTGTAGGCAGACACAGCAAGAAAATATGGGGCTCGAGTGTATTGTGTCGGCATCAAGGACTTTGATAAGGATCAGGTGAATGAACTAGTGCCTTTTCCATGAGGTCTAGCCATGGTTTATTATTCTGGAATAGAATGGATCTGTGTAATGCATGATGATTGTCAACGTTTACATATAAAAGTGCACATCTTGTATTTAAAGAAATGCCCCAACATTTTTACCCAAGTCACAGATCTGGTAGATAAAGGTGGGGCTGAAAAATGCTTGAATGTTCTTGTGGTAGTACTAGCAAAATTTCTACCATGACCAAACCCTATCATGGTTTTCAGTGTTTATTTCAGCATTATCACGGCATTGTTAAATTTAAAAATGTCTGATGCACAATGCCTTCCGTCTTAGATAGGTAAAACAACTCTATAGCATTAGCAGTGCTGTCACCTACTTTCGCTGTGGTTTCACAACTACCAAACACACATTGCATATTGTGCCTGCACAGTCTTGGAGACTTCCTTGCAGAGAGGCTGTAGCACTTGCAAGATCTGTTCTCAAAACAAGCAACAGCAACCGCTAAATACAAACTCATCATAGCCATATCAAAATTATAGATTTGCGAGTTCCAGAAGCTCTCCATTTGACTTTGATGAGACATTTTTGCTGTATACTCTCAGTAAAGTAAAAAAAAAAAAAAAGGTTAATAATGAGCCGTGGGTTTTGCCGAGTACCAGCTTCCTTAAGCAATTGTTGCTCTTCATGTGTGTGAAGTGAAGAAGGACAGAGATACAGGAAAGGAAATTGCCATGCTGTGTGTGTGTGTGTGTGTGTGTGTGTGTGTATTTACTTCACCTAACTTTGTGTTTTCCAACAGCTGGCTCAAGTAGCTGATACCGAAGCACAAGTGTTCCCAGTCAAAGATGGTTTCCAGGCACTCAAAGGAATTGTTAATTCAGTAAGCCATTCTGTGCATTTTATGTGTTTTATGTAGCTGTAATTAACATTGTCATTTTTAGTTTGAGCCTGTGAAATGGTTAGCAAGATGCAGGGCAAGCAAAATGTAACTTGTCATTAGATTAATGATGGCTGTAATCTCGTCTTCATCAGTGTTGTTTAGTATATTACACACCAGCAAACTGTTTAGGCTCTACCAAAGCCACCAGCTACCATTAGTGAAAATAATCATTACTTACCTAATTACACAATTAATGGGAAAACAGTGATTACTCTTCATAGGCAAAAAGGCATGTAGTTCAATCCCCACCACTATCTAATTTGAGCATGCTGCTTGGGTATCTAGCTAGCTACTGTATGGATGTGCCGACTGTGGATGCATGCTTCAACAAACTGGAGTCAGTCAGTGAGTGATAATAACTCTTCTAGGCCGACTGGCCTTGGCCAGACCAGGAACAACATTTAACAATAGCAAAAAAAAAAAAAGCCTAACACATCCTACCACATTATCTACTCTGGATATTTCCTCCCCAGCAAAATTTCAGATGCCGTTTCCAAAAGAGTTAATACGTGATTTTGGACAAACTCCATAACCCCCTCAGAATGACCTGTGCTCTCTGTCTTGGTGTTAGCACTGAGCAGTAGGGTGTAGCCCCACCCCCCTCTCTGTGGTGCACGTTGTACAGTGTCTCCACAGAGGTCAATTTCACAATTATTTGTCCATCATCCAAAATGCACAATGAACAAGGGAGCATTTTCTCATGACACAGTGAAATATGTTTTGGGCAAATGTGTTTTTGTCCAGAGAAGAGTGAAAATAATATATTTAAAAAGCTTCTATCATCTAATTACTGACTAAGTCTGTTTGGCCAAATGGAGATTCGGGCCTAGCAAAACATAGGCATTCTCCAGTGATTAGTAATCCTGAAGGCTGGGCTAGTTGGCCCCGTGTTGCTCCCTGCTCAGATTTCCAGGATTTGAGATCATCTGTGCAGCTTCGCATCAAGGGCCTATGGTAGATTTGAGAGAGATTTCTGCAAAAATAAAACCGCAAACGAAATGCACCAAAAATCCCCCCCCCCCCCCCCTTTTCATTATATTCAACTCGTCCCAGTTGCTCGAGCAGTTCATGCTTTCTTGCTCTTCCCTCTTCCGCGGTGCTCTGTAATGGTGTATGTGAATATGACCACTACCCAGTTATCATATTGATCGCATTCATCTGTCTCAGTTAAAGTCCCCTGTCGTAAAAGTGAGAAAAGTCTCTTAGAAGGCACTTACAGCCTCAGACACAATAATGTCTTATCATCGGCGTCGGTGCATATTTAGATGCTGTTGCCTTTGAAAACGTTGCCTCATTAAGTGAACAAAAGCAGCTTAATTCCGTCGTCCACATCTAAACCCGTACACCTGTCTGGCGCGGGAAATGTACGCAGCATCCCATGCGATGATGGCGTCACCGCACTACCTTCAGGGAACACACCCAACCCCGACCCCCCCCACCCCAGAACAAGACGATGTTTACTGCCCTCCTGTAACGGTGGCATTGTTTATCATATGTCGTGTTTAATCAATCCCTCTTCGTCAGCCCCAGCACTTCAGCCCGAAGACTCATCTCCAGCGCCGCCAACTCCAGGCGCCATACATTTTCGTTAATATCGCCTTTTTGCTGCTTGTGTATGGAGATTTGCATAGTTTGGCCTCTGCTGGTTTATATGGGTGATGGGAGTGTCGGCCGTAGGCCCACACGGGCCGTTTTATATGATAATGCCAGCCGGGAGGCTTTAATAGAACGGAGGAGGACCGAGAGGCGGCGCATAATTTTCCCATAACGGCCGACGTAGTGCTGTCCAGCGCGCCGCCGGCTGTGACAGCCTTCTCATTGATTCAGATGCGATGCAAAATGCCCATCAGGCATGTTGTGGAGGAAGGAAAAGCACAGTGCAGAATAAATGGTAGCGCATATTTATTGACACTGATGGCAGGACGTCACACTCGCCGTTCTTGCTCCGCAGATCCTCAAGCAGTCGTGCACGGAGATCCTAACGGTGCAGCCGCCCAGCGTCTGCGTGAATGGTGAGCACGTTTGTGTGTGTGTTTGTGTGTGTGTGAGTGAGCGGGAGAGTGACTGCTTTGCTGGGTCGGTGCCCAGGCTTGCTTCTCATTATGTCCTCATCTGCTTTACAAACCACAGAGACCTTTGACATAGTCCTGAGAGGCAACGGGTTCACGCTGGGGAGAGCCAGAGAGGGCGTGCTCTGCAGCTTCATGGTGGACGGCAAAGCCTACAGTGAGTACAGTTGGGCCCAGTCCCCCTCCTCCTCCCTGCACATCTGCACGTATGGCCACGGGCCTGCGTTACTGAGCGGTGCAGAACAGGAAGAATCATAAACAGGATGCACGATTTGGTTTTAACAGTTAACCATACTCATTTCATTTCTTCAAAGTGGTATTTTACTGTTGCATCACAGACACGAGCTGACGTTCGAAGTCTCTGTTTACGTTAAGAGTTTGGGAAAGAGTTATGGCGGTCAGTTATAACCACATCTTCCAAATACGTCTCAGATTTGGCTACTTTGTTTGCTTTTATATGTAACATCTACTGCTGAATAATGCCGTTTATTATGACCGCATGATCATTAGATCTTAGAGGAAGATGGAATGAGTGCATCACAGTCATATTTTTATAAATGCATCCAGACAGGGATCGCATTGCTTCACTTTGGAAACCCTGCACCACACTGGTGACACAGTTTAGTTTCAAACTGCCCAAAACAGACCGCGTCACATTCCTCAACCTTCGTTTCCCAACTGCGGTGCACATGTCGGCAGCCCCAATACACCCCTGCTCTGGGACAAATGGTGGATCGTTGTACATCTGCAACGGAGGTTCTTCTGCAGCTCGTCCAGAGGTGTAGTGTGGTGCTCACCGCTCACACGCTTCCTCTCCCTTTATTTTCCAGATGAGAAGCCAACCACAGTGAGAGACAACTATGTGCTGTGTCCCGCCCCAGTACTGCAATACGCTGGACAGTGAGTGTTCAGAAGGGGGGGGCTGTAGAAGTATGTGTGTGTGTTGTGGGGGCGTGAGCATTAGTTCTTGAGCTGTGTTGTGTTTGTGTCATGGGAGCATCATTCTTAGCTGTTGAGCTCAACCACTCCAGAGCTCTGGAACAAACAAATCATTTTCGTCCATCACACTGCATCTACCATCATAATGCTGTTGAAGGGCCCAAGTTAATATGTTGCAGCAATCATTCTTTTAAGCTGCTGAGAAATGTCCAAATCGCAAGAACCCAAATTCTATTTTTGCTGTGCACTTAAGCACTTTGAGTTAATGCAGAAGAGTCAAGTGTGAGCAGTGGAGAAGGTCACCTCCTAGGAAGGGCACACGGCAGTAGGCCAGGCTTGGCAGAGCTGCTCAGTGCAAGATGACTGGGAAGTGGTGATGCGTTTACTATTTATATTTATTTATACTCTTTAAATTCGCTTTAGTAAGTTTCTAAAGAGTTTTTTTTCCTGTCCCTTAAATAAGAGTGAACAAAAATCCCAGTAATTGATTAAAAGGATGAATTCAGTATTCCCACAAACAAAATGTTCTAAAAGATGACAAATAAAAGGCTGTCCATTACCCCTTCAGGGTTTCATCTTGAAAGTACTGCAAGCAAAACGGTATGCCAGTCGGTGGGAGTGCCATGTTATAAATGCAGCCCTGCAGTTTCCGTGAGCTCATGGTGAGTCTTGTGCCTTCCATGAGCTCATGGTGAGTTTTGTGCCTACAGCGCAGCATGTTTCAACCCCAGTATGCAAACGCTATTGAAAGAGCTTGCTTAATTAAGTCTTGGCTGGCGACTGCAACCCATTAAACAGTTAGCTGCCAAGGGTGCTGGGTAGACACATGTGGCGGAGGGCTTTCAAAAGGATGAGTGCATACGGATGCAGCGATTCCCTTTTTCTTCCGCACTCTTTCAAATGATTCACCATGCCTCTGACAGCTGGCATACCGCGCCACCTGCATGTTGTCTGGGTCCGGGAAGCAAGTCTCTCCGAGACCATGCCACGTCTCTCCGAGACCATGCCATGTCTCTCCTAACCTCTCTCATCCCTGCCTGTTCAGCATGACAGGGCCTACTGTCCGTAGCGACAGCTGCCGCAGTGTCCGGACAAGGCGCATCTGGCAGCTGTCCGGTTACGATGGACTAGCCCCACCCCTCTGTGTGGGCGGGTGGCGAGTTGGCTGGGTGCTATCAGTGCAGTGTCCTTATCTGTGCAAAGGGGATGGGGGGGGTTAGGGTTAGAATCCTCTATAATCATCTGTCTGTGACATTGCTGAAATAGATGAGAGTGCTAAAATAGGTGCCACAAACAAACAAACCCCTCCACTTCCCCTTGGCTCCCCTTTTTTCATTCCAGGTTGGTGGATCAGTATGATTCTGGAACAAAATACTTGTTATTTTGAGTTGTTCATGTTTAACTTTTAAATGAAATACAAATGCAAGAACCTCGGCAACAATAATTACAAGTTCTGACTTTTGTTTTTGCTGTACCTGACTGTGCTTTGTCATAATTCTTTTCAAGAAATATTATCAGTTTGTTGTGAACCTCTCTGCCTGCTTAGACTACTGACATGATGTTCCACTGCATTTTTTGGCTTGCAGAAACTTCCCTGAGGACCATGACGTGTTTCCAGAGCTCAGTCAGTCAGTCTTGTACGTTGCTGTGTTGTAGATTGCCGGGCCCAATTGATGCATAAGTAGCTCATTAATAATTCAAACCATTTATTTTGACACAGTTAAGGAAAGTTTGAAAGCCAATAGTGACACCAGTGTCAGGCAGTCCAGCAGCATCCCATCACTTCCACTCTATATCACTGCATGCTTTCTGACTCAAACCGAACCTAAAGAATTTTCCCTAAGTCTCCTGTGAAGCTTTGAATGGCTATTTCATCATCAAGGGGACCTTTATGTCTACAATCATGGGGGCTTAAGGGACCTTTTATCTCTTCAGCATCTGCCACCCTCATTGTTTCTTTCAGTCTTCTGTGTCCCTCAAAGGGGGTTTGGGTTGGGGTGGGGCGGGGCGTACTGAAAACCTGAGACAGGAGCGCTCTGCGGAAAGTGAATGTGTGGAAGCTCTATCTTTCTGCAGACTCGCTTGCCTGATTCTTATCAGAACGTCGCAACTGTCATGGGCTCCTTGTGGGAAAGGGTAATGCAGATTGCACTTTCGAAGCATGAAATTTGACACAAGCTAGAGTTCTCAGGAAAGCTTTTAAGTAACAAACAGTTTGAATTAAAAAAACAACCTATGGCAGCCCCAGCTGTGCTAGGCATTGGTCCATATGAAAATGCAGATTGGATCACTTGGATGACTAAAGGCAGATTCCTCTAAGTATGTATCTGTGAAGCTTAAAGCTTCTCTTTGGAATTTAGGTCCTATAAACAGAGAAAGACAAAGATGGATGTCCAAAAAGGAAAAAAATGGAAAGATATGTCTACAACGTTTCAGCAATGGACAAATTTGGCACACCCCCCTACCCCCATTCAGTTTCCAGATATCCAGTTTGATTAACAACCAGCCTAACATTTGCATGTATTGACTGTGTCAGCTAAATTAGCCTCTCCGCTCATCCATTCAGGAGACACACCTAGTTAACATGCAGGAAACCTTTTAAAGGGTTCTTGCAAAGCAGTGAACTGGAATACATCCAGAATAAAACCAACCTGTTCAAAAATGGATGTAAATGCCATACCTAGAAATGTTTTTTTATTTTTTTTTTTATTTAATGTTTTTCTTTTAATTGGTATTTTAGTTGTTATATTTGCAATTACTGACAAACAGAGAAAATAAATGTGCAGTCTTCTGAGCTCTAGTGTTCTGAGAGGTAATCTGCTTGGCCGCAGTCTCGCATTTGTAGACCCCATTCAGCAGGAGGACACACAGCTTGCCCGCACCCGCGCACACATCCCCTGCACTGTGCAGTTGCACGTGGACACCATGGGCTGTGCTTTTCACTCACACGCTCGTTTTGGGATGGATCTCAGGCACTCACCGAGTCGATTTCGTGGTCGTGAATTCTCATTAGCCCCATGGTAATTGTCTCCCGCATAATAGACATATGGGAATTACAGTGCCGTTCATCATTAGCGACTTAATTGGGAGTACCTTCCGGCGTTGTCGTGTGCAAAGTGACAGGAATCCCTCCTTCCCCAGCTTTTTAAAAATCAGACCAGACCTGAAACTTTTCCAACCCAAGGTTGTATGTTGCTTCTCTCGCGCAGTTTAGGTAGCCGGTGTTTTTATTTTTAAATGAGCTGTTTAACGTGCCGTGGGCAGCATGGTGGTGCACTGGTTAGCACTTCTGCCCCGCAGCCACAGTGAGCTTCTTTTGGGTCCCGGCCTGGCCGATGGCTCTGTGGGGTTTGAACATTTATGCCTGTGTCGGTTTCCACCAGATGCTCCAGGTTCCTCCCACATTCCAAAGGCTCATGTGTTCCACTGATTGGTGTATCTATATTGGCCTGGTGTGAGTGGGTGTGTATGTTTGTGTGTACCATACGATGGATTGGCACTTTGTCTAGGGCTGGTGAACCTGAATTGAGTTAAGTGGTGTAGAAGATGAAGATAAATAAATGAATGTCTAACATGTCTTATCTGCTCTTTATTACCATGTAATTACATTGTATCCCAGTGTACTGTCTTTCTTTAGGGGTGGGGATGTGACTGGCTAGAGCTGTTCCACAGTAACGTACATGACCTCTGCGTCTGCTTTGCATTCCCACAGGAAAATGGAGGTCCTCATCAGCTTGAACGGTGGCACGTCCTACATCACGAGTCCGTTCACCATCACCGCCTCCAGTTGTGTAAGTTCAAAATTGGCCACCCCCAGCCAAACCCCGCCTACAGAGCACTTTCAATGTCCAAAGACCCATGTGACCTGCTGCCTTTTGCACAGTCGGACGGCAAGGCGGTGGTCATTGTGTTCCTGGTGCTGCTGCTGCTCCTCGCCCTGGCTGCCATGTGGTGGTTCTGGCCTCTCTGCTGCACCGTGGTGAGTGTCGGGCCGCCTCTGTGGACATGACCTTCCACCCTCCACCGTATCTCCCACCAAACATGAGAACCACGCTTTCCCCGCCCAAGTCTTTTTAGTTTGTTTTTTTTTTCTCCTTTACATGCAATCTTCTCATTTATCAAGGGCTGTCCCATTGTCTCCCTCACTGGTCCTTTTAGCTGCTCGTTGTTTTGAAGTGAGATATGGGAACTGGTTGTTTTCCTGCAGGAAGTATTGCAGCACAAGGCAGCCTGTTTTAGCAAGACGAGAGGTTGAACATGGTATGTTTTCTGCGCACTTCTCACACAAACATGAGGCAACAGTTCAGCTGTTTATAGTCAAGTGGGGGAAGTGGAAGTAAAACAGCGAACAAATCTTCACCACATCCTTTGATGAAGTCATGAGGTCATCCTTTGATGAGGTCATGTTTCTGTGTAGCGTGGTTTCCTCCCCCCCTCCCATGCAACTTGAGCTTTATTCAAATGGGCTGCTTTCAGGTATATCTCATGCAATACACAGAAACTCCTCAAAAAGTGTATTCACACAAACCCAAATCGGCAACACTTCAGAGGCTTAGCCAGGGAGCTATAGGCCTATGCAGATGGTGCTTTAAAAAAAAAGAAAAAAAAAAAAAAAAAGAAAGGAGGCTTGCTTCTGGAAGCCAGCGAGTGGAGCTGCAGCAATAACCATTGCCGCCCACCCCAACCAATGGTCCACCCCACCTCTCTCAGAGAACCTGGTGGGAGCACGTCCAGGATGAGATGGAAGCATATTTTGGAAAACCAACAAAGGCATTAAAATGTAAACCCCCTGCAGCGAGTGGGGAAGAGGCCCTGCTCATCTTGGTGGAGGAGCTGCCGCCCGCCGTCATCAGGGACCTCCGGCAGAGGAGGAGGGCCATGTGTGCTTTGTTAATATTTAAACTCTGGCATGCCAGGTTTTTCAGCAAGCACGTATACTCGGAAGCTGACCCCCCCCCCCCCCCACACACACACACACACTTTTGTTGGGGATGCTCAGTACTGCCCAGATTAGAGGTCAGTAATGAATGTCATGAGTTAGACTTGATTTTGGGATTCTGATTGATTCAGTCATGTCCTAATATTTGCATTCCAGCCCAGTGAAGTCTTTGTAAAGGCAACCTTTTTAAAAAAGTGGAGAGCACAGGAAATGTGGTTATTTTGGGTTTTTTTTTTGCTGTCAATGTAGGAGCTGTGTTATGCAGCTCTGTTTATTTAGAAATGTCTCTGTAATGTGGGGCCTCTTGGATTATTAAATTGATGTTTTCACACAAATGGGTTAATTTCATGTTAATGGAAGTGCATTGTTTTAATTTGCAAATATGCTACCTGCTATTTAGCTGTGATCACTTTAAGCCAAGAAACAGCTTGACACAACATGGTGTGCAGAGGGGAGAAACAGCAGACTATAACCTCCAATTGGACAATTATCCCAAAGCCATATGGGGAGTTTGCCCAGGCTGCCTCTGATTGGTCGATTTATTTATTTATTATTATTTTTTCTCCCAGTGGTGATTCTTAGCTGCTCAGGTGACTGTCAGATGGCTAAATACTGCGTGGCTTTGTATTTAATTGTGGCGCTACTTTATTATCCTGAACGGTGTTTCTGAAGGTTCGTATCTGTGCCACATCTGTCCGTCAGGTAGTTTGAAGACCTAACAGCCCAGCGTGTCATTTGTATAATGTCTTATTTACCTCATAATATGTCAGGGAAACATACATCTGCTGATTAATTACTCAGTAAAGGTTCTCCCTAAAATATGTTAATTATTGCTACGCAGGCCCCCACTGACAGGTGTTCCTGGATATGCCAACAGTCATTTATGAGTCAAAGAGCAATTAATTAACTCTAATTGATCATTTTCCATTATTATAATGGCAACAGTGGTGTAATGGTATCTGTGTGTTTTTAATGTGAATGAAACAGCTGTTCAAACTATATGTGATGGTTATGAAGCATTTTGCTAAGACGAGTGATTTGACAAAGCCTGCTGTATGCTGCGCAGTGGAAAAATGGTCGGTACAAGCTCAAAGGCTGATGGTCCGAGTCTACCCCCGCCCAAGCGCAGCCATTCGGCTGTAAGAAGTCCACCTCTCCAACGCTTTCTTGCACGTCAGCATAGCTGTCCAATGTTATGGCACAGGAGCAGTGCTGGACTTTGGGTGCATCGCATCTGCTGAGAGCACCCTTGCCAAGTATCCACTACTATCAGCCCTAGAGTGGGCTCATACACTCAGCCCTAGAGTGGGCTCGTACCGTGCACTGGGCTCATACCAAAAAAACGGGTTTTATTATGACAGATGCACCACTATGATACGATTGCTGCATAAGCCCCCACCCCCCCACCCCTTCATCCTGACAGGATGTGCATGTGCGCACACATGCGCTTCTTTCCTTCCACCGGGGAGGGGTGAAGCGCTCCCCTTCCAGACGGGGGCTGGAGCACAGCCCGAGCCTCCCTTCCGCATATCAGCGGAGCTAATTAACTCCTTAGGACTTTATGATTGGGGGGATTGCTCTGGGAGCGCTGAACCTCGTCCAATTAATTAAGAGATAAACGGGCAGCCACGCTCACCCCCAAAGACTCTTCTGTCAACAAGTCGATTTCGAGCTTTTCTTTATTTCGCACCAGGGGCCTGCCATGTTGGTTTACAAGCAGAGCCCTATAATCAACTGTACGCTGAGGTGCCATGCTCCAGTTGTTGAGCAGTAAATCTGGTCTTTGGAGACTGCACCAGGAAACCAAGAACAGCAGTTCCGCTGCATGCCGAACATATTCATTAACCGTGATGGTTGATTTCTTCATTTCTGGCTGTGTCCAACATGAGAAAATAATTGAGTAAATGTTTGTTTGTTTTTTTCTTTTACACCAGGTCATTAAAGATCCACCCCGTGAAAGGCCTCCTCCCCCACCTTCTGTGAGTACAAGTACCATTTTCTTCTGTTTATGCACGTGATGCAAATGTGTGAAATGGAGGTGAGTTGACTTCATTGTGTTGTCAAGTGTGTATTGTGTGACGGATGCTAAACTTCTCGATTTGCAGACACCCCCAGAGGACCCTCTGCCCAAGAAGAAATGGCCAACCGTGGATGCGTCTTATTATGGAGGAAGAGGAGCGGGCGGGATCAAACGCATGGAGGTCAAAACTCAAACTCTCCTATGCGCTCAAACACTCAAACGCACTCAGATCGCTGTAGTCTATTCTAGTGCTTTAATTTAATAGGTTTTGACTATGTTGGTAGTGCCAAATATTATCATGCCTACTTTCGGTGGGATCCCGGAGTTATCCCTCAGAGAGTCAAGTGTCTGCACGTTTAGAAGGTCATGGGCGTGCACTTGTGTCAGGAAGAGAAAGGGGCTGTCGTTAGCCTGCCATGTCCCGTGAACAAGTCTTGTCGCCCTGACCACCGCCCTCTGAGGCAGCGGGCTCCCTCCAGCTCGCTGATCGTTCAGCCGCTGCCGACGTCCACGGAGGGGGAGGGAGGAACAGCGGCTCTGCACCAAACCTCAGGGAAACCTCGCCTCCGAATTTTCCCAGGAGCCCCGTGATGGAGCATGAGCTGCAACAGTCCCCCAACCCCACCCCCTGCTCAGAGCTTTTATTGACCCAGACAGCCAAATCTCCATTTCTAAGGCTTCCTCTGTGGACGTGCAGAGAGGTGCTCCTAAGATCAACCTGTCCTCTTTCTTTCCGCTTAAAGCCCACGCTGACAAGCAGCTAGGGAGACCTGCGGCAAGAGGGATGTTTTATTCATTGACAGTTTTCACCTCCTCCTCCTTCTTCATCTTCTTCTTCTTCTTCTTCTAAGCCCTCTCCAACCGACCCAGGGTAGCCACAGCTGATGCAGAGAAGCTGCTCTGCATCATAGCAGTTTAACCCTCGGCCCGAAGCGTGGCGCGCGAATTAAACCTCCATCCTCGGTTACGTGTGGCAGGGTTTGCCAAGGCCGACGCATGCGGTGAATCTGCATTAAAGGCGTCAGGGTGGTGAGGGCAAAGCAGCCAAAAGCTGCCATGCGGAGGGGGATGCGTGGTCACCGTGGCCATTTAGCGAAATGCTGGTTATTCGGGTGAGGCAGCAAACCCCTTCCCCCTCCCCCAAACAAATAAGAGAACTCACTCATCCTGATGTCTAGGTGCGCTGGGGAGAGAAAGGCTCCACGGAGGAGGGCGCCAGGCTGGAGAAGGCCAAGAACGCCGTAGTGTCGGTGCCTGAGGAGGTGGAGGAGTCCATGATCAGAAATCCCGCCGCGCCAGCCCCCACCTACCACCACCCCGAGACAAAATGGTACACTCCGATCAAGGTGAGATGCTGGCCTACACCATGGTGCATTTCAGTGGCCTCTGTGGACCTCAAACCCACATGCTCTATACGAGTGCACTCAGTAAATTGGCAAACTGTTCCTGGGCTTTGCAGGGCCGCCTCGATGCGCTGTGGGCCCTGCTGCGCAGACAGTATGATCGTGTTTCCCTCATGCGGCCAACGGCGGCAGACAAGGTAGGCCACGGAAACCCGGCAAGGTCGAGCTACAAGTATGATCAGAAGAGGTAGTAGAACTGAATCTTGGTAGTAGAACTGTAGTTCTGAAGTTTTGGGACAAGCAGAGAGTAGGGTTTTTTTTTGTGGGGGGGGTTTTGGTTTGTTTTTTGTGGGGGGGTTTAAGGCCACAGGAACCACAGGAAATTGTGTGTGTGTGTGTGTGTGTGTGTGTGTGTGTGTGTGTGTGTGTGTGTGTGTGTGTGTGCGCGCGCGCGCGCGTGCGTGCGCGTGTGTCTTTGTGCATGTACCGCAGCACACCAGACAGCTGCCAGCAGTCAGAGCTGGATGTGACAGCCACAGCCATATATGGCAGACTGTTGTACTGTAGTCAGCTGAATGGCATAAACAAACCTAGACCTGCGGCCGCCATGGCCACCGCTCAACTTGGGAACAGAGCGCCCTGTCCTGTCCCTTTTCCGAACCACTTACTCGATATGCCACTTATCAGTGAGCCGTGTCCTTTGACAGCTGGGCTGTGTGAGAATTTATCTTAATACAGGAAGGTCAGCCTGCTACAGGAGGGAGGTATGAAGAAATCTGTCCTTGACATTCATCCAGTGTGGATACGTTTCCTTTTACTCTCCATTATAAGCGGGTTGGGGGTGGTGGTGGTGTAAGACTTGTTTCTTGTTTCACATGTACATAGTGCAGTCTTTCAGACTGGCTGTCCTCAGTTTCGGAGTGAAACTGTCACTGGGAAACTGCTGATAGCTAGGACTGTTGCGTAGGGCTGTACTCTGTACTCGGAATATTTCAGACACAGACAGCCTTGGTAAAGTTCCAGTAAAGGTCATTCAGTGCTGAGCTATGAGCCTTGCCAAAGCATTCTCTCTGGACACGGGACTGCTCAGTAGTAATTTTGTGTTTATTTTTTTTGTTTTTGTTTTTTTTTCTTGCTCAATCTTGCATACTGAATTTAAAATTCCCCCTCTGTCCGCTCCTGTTGGTTTCTACCCCTCTTCCTGTCCTGTCCCATGGGACAGGATGCGCTTTCTCTGTTGTTCCTGCAAACGTTAGTCCTTTGCGTCCCGCAAGTCCCCGGGGATTCCTGTCCAAATATCACCCTCCATCATCCCTGTTAACTGTTTTTGTAATTGTCGGTGATATTCCAGTCATGCTCGAGCCACATGTTCTGCAAGGCTGAGATGATTTTTTTTCCCCCTCAAAACAAAGTAATGAAAATGCAGTAACTCTGAGGGGAGGGTGTGCGCGGGGTAGTGGGTGGCGAGGGACCACAGCCATTGAAAGACTCCGAGCAGGTCTCTGGCGCTCTTTAGTCAGACCACAGCTCAAGTGCGCCAACTTCCAAGCTCTCGATCAGGTGCGCGGGGCCCAGGCACCAGCTATCAAAGCCTGAGGAGCCCCTCGTCAGAGCCAGGGCGGGCCTATGTGCGCTCTGCCGGAGAGAGCTCGGGGCTTTGATGGCCGACAGCAACCCCCCAGGGTCATGAATTTTTCAGCGACGGATTGCGGGGTTACAAGGACACGTTCAGGTGTAAGGAAGCAGGTTGTCGCAGACATCTGTTCAGCTCCCAGACCCTGGGGTATCCCCCCTCCCCCCCTCATAGCGCCTCTGCACCCACAGCACACCCCCCCCCCCCTCCCCTCGACTCCGCCTGCAGCCAGACTGCTGGATTGTCAGCAGATGTAGGTTTTTTCGAGGCAGCCCAAACCCTTTCTGGTCTCACATTTACTGCCCGAGGGGCTTCAACACCAAAGGTAAGCGCGCGGGGGTGGACACAGCTGCACTGCCGAGCTCGCCTCAGGCACAAATAAAGAGATCTGATGCGGTCTGACTCTGTTGTCGGGGGAGACCGGGGAGCTGGAGAGGCACTTCAGAGCCAACTTAGCGGCACAACATCTGCCGTCAAGTTTTCCTAGAAAAAGCGGCGGGGACGAGCAGGTAGGGGGAAGTGGGGGGGCGTGGCGCGGCGGTGAGGCCCGGCCCTATCACGGGCAGGGAGCGCCTTCTGAGCATCCGCACCACCGCCTCTGCCCACACCCAACTACCCTCCTCACCGGGGCCCCGCTGTCGATTTACAAAGCAGCAGCCCGCGAAAAAAAACAAAAAACACACACACACACACACACACACACACACACTAACAAGCCCCTTTATAAATGATACATTAACATAAATTAACCCCGCCGATCTGCTGCGCCGCAGCAAAGTCAAGACACACAAAGTCAAGAGGGTGGCTAATTTTAGGCTGCATGTGCGTGCTAGCGCGCGTGCATGCAGCGTGTTGGCACAGTCACGTTTGAGCTTCTCGTTGGGTATGGAGACCGGTACTGTGTGAGGTACTGTGGACAGAGCATGGAGATAATACCAAAAATGTCTGTAGAAATGTTTGGGTTGTTTTCTTATTCAAAGAAGGAGCTCAGCAGGTTATCACAAATGAGGAAATGAAGCTTCTGCTTCCCCTCTTTACTTGCGCAGACATATATAGTTCCTTGGTTCATGTTGTGCAGATGAAAAGGGAGTAAATGAATGCATTCATTGGACAGAGCGCCCCGCCCCACCCCAAAACAACATTCTGCCCTTGTGCAAGACAAATAACGTCACTTTAGCATTGCCTCCGCATATATTAAACCCCATTAAAGTCAGTCCCTGTAGAACGCATGCCGTATTAATTCACGATGGCTGCTAGCTTCCTAAGGAAGTGCCACAACAAGGTGGAGTGCATTTTTAAACAGCGGGACCTCCGGCCAGGGACAAACGTAATCGCGTGGGCTGTGAGGCCTCGTTCTCCCGTGGCAGTGGGCGGGGGCAAACCTCTGAGTGGCGGCGTCTTAATTTAACAGCCGCCGGTCACGTAAACAGCACGGAGGGAACGTTTTAATTAAGCAGCAGGCAGCACGACAGGGCCCCACTCTTGAGGAATGCCGTCGGAGGAGGGGGTGGACTGGAAGGGTTGGGGGGGGGGGAGGTGGAGACACCGAGGGAGGCAGCGCTGGCACAGGGAAAGAGCAGTTGGGCGGAGGAGGGTGGTGAAGTGGGAGAGGGAGAGATTAAGATGCTGGGCTGGCAGGCCGAGTCCCTCGGGTCGTCGACACACACGGCCAGATTTAGCTGTGGCAGCCTCCGAGAGCCTGGATCCGGCCCGGCCGCTCGGCAACGACACCGGAGCCTGGGCCAAATGAACCCGAGGACTTGGGGCCCTTAATGAACCAGCCGGAATGCTACGGACTGGTGCCGGCTGAGGCAGCGAGGAGCGGTCTCACGAGCGGAGCCGGGTTGCTTCTGCTCGTGGTTCTGCCGCCGCACGCGCACCCACACACTCCGCTGCCTCTACAGCCTCTGAGCCGTATCACGGTTGCACAGTGGTGTGTGCGTGCATGCGTGCCGGGGTGCGTGCGTGCCGGCGTGCGGGCAAGCTTGCATTATACGTATTAATTAGTGCTCCTCTGGTCTGTCTGCGCTGACTGAGGAGCTTAACAAAGCCGCTCAATTTTTTTTTTCTGCATTGCATTTAATGTCTCATTATAATCTTTGTCATGCAGATGAATTTCAGTGTACTGATCAGTGTAGCGATTAAACTGGACAATGCATTAGACATTTACAATAAAAATAACAAGTGATGAAAACAAGCTCTAATTGTTGGAATGGTCGGAAAGTGAATAACTGAGTATGTTAATGGGGAATCATTTGAGGCCACAGTGCTTGGTGTCTAGCTGTATTAAATGTGAATGCTCAGTGATGAACTGAAAGCCTTCATCTACGTGTTCATCAAAAAAAAATAAAAATCTGGCCAATGGTATGAAGTTGAACTGCACCCTAGATCAGAGAGCATGGCATTTCTAATTAACAGGGTAATTGGAATTAAACCGGAGCATCACAAGTAATGAAGGACTCCAACCAGAAGAAAGCCAACCTAGCCCCACATGCGAGGCGAACTAGAACCGGCCAGCAGAGAGCAAGCGTGATCCCGGGCGTTCGACTCTGTCCCGTCACCCGTGCCCCTGCTCCAAGTCGCTCTCCTGGCTCTCGGCTCTGTCTGACCGACTGGTATGGGGACGCCAGTATGGGTGAACCGTCAAGGGTGCGCAGGGGGTGAGCTTAGTGGGGACAATAGGTGCACGCCTGCCCTCTCCCTCTCCCCGACCCCTCATTAGTGCCGCCGCTCCGCCTAACAAGCGGCGCGTCGGAGGCTGACAGCTCCATTCAGACGCCACGGCCCCCGAGGAGTGACAGCTTTTAACAGCAGTGGAGTCTTGCTGATTTCATGAAATGGCCTCTTGCTCTTTTAACCAGATTAGATCTAAACCCCCAACCCTCGCCCCCCACACACCTCCTTTTTCTTCCCTCCAAATATTTTGGTACACGAACTGCGGAAAAGTAGGGCAGATGTCCGCGCGGCTCGTCGCAAATTCGATAATGTCTGCCGCGTTAAGCCGGGAGGCTCTCTGAGCAGCCCAGCCTGCTGGTAACAGGATTAGGCGGGGGGACCCGAGTGAGCACGCACCCCTTCCGGACGGGCGGTGCCGAAAGGAAGGCATCGCCAATGGAGCCAAATGGAGGAGGAGGCGGTGGAGCGTGTCGGGATGCGCTCGGCCTGGCGTGGAGGGTTTAACGCATGAGGCAGGACCGCCACCTTCGCCTCGCATGCGTCCAGCAGTAGGGACCTGGAGCTTCTGCGTTGTCATGACGTGGAGGCTTCCAGTTTCCATGTGCTTTAGAAAACTTTACTCCTGTCAGTCTGGTATGTTGAAAGACGTTTAGGTGTTTTTGTTGTTGGCATGTCATCTCTTCGTGGTTCTGTAGTACTTTTCAACTTCTTCAGAAATCCTGTTTCATTCCTGCAAGTGTTGGCCTGCTCAATGCTGATGTTCTGCCCCTTTAGATCAAGTGTATTAGCCACATTAGGGTTTCAGTTGTGTTAGTGGCCATGTGCTCTGACATTCCACCATCAGTCATGTGGGCTGGTACCTGCACACTTGAGCAGGCTTTTGTGCGTGTGCGTGTGCGTGTGTGTGTGTTTTGCGGGGGGTCCTACTGGCCACCACCATAGCCATGTCACTGTCTGCACCATCTCCTCTACACCTATTAAAATCAAAAAGCCTTTCACATAGAGAGCAGGGGGATCTCGGCTGTAATTAACTTGCATTATTGTAAATGTCAGCTTTTTCCAAGAGCCGCTTTGTCGTATGGATTTCTGTCTCACTATGTGACAGACCTACATGGAAATCACAAGGGAATTAGTAATGTATTATAATGCGCCTCTTCACTCGTCTGATTGATGTGAATGTTTAAATTGATGAAACAGTATCGTAGGGTTCTCTTTTAAATGTGTGTAGCGACATATATCATTTTGTGATGTTCTATTTGGATTTCCATATGGATTTCCATCTCATTTGTTTACATAGTGTATACTGTATGCATCTTGTTTTATACTGGGATATTTAATATTTTTGTTCAATAGTGGTGGCAATAGTTGGCATTAGTTCAGCAATTGGCTACATTGTAGAAAATATGACAATACTAACAGTAAATGCACTTTTTGATTTACGTTTGTTGTAAATTCATCATGTTCTTTAGTAATGATAAATGCTACACAGATTAAATAATGTATAATTACTTGGTAAGTTAGCATTGTTGAAACTATAGGTATGTAAAATTGTCAATTACAGTAGATGCATTTGACAAAGAGCTTTACTCCTTACAGTAAGATTAGTAAAACTATGAAACCCAAATTAGTGTTTTCGTCGTCATCTTCAGTTAGAGCTGAAAAGGAGCAGTAACATGTTAATTTCAGTTAACACCAATACATTTTTGGCATTTTGGCTAAATCAACTTGATTATGCTAATTAGCTTTATTATGCTAATTCTGGAGACTTTATTTTAAACTGGCAGATCAACTGAAATTAAATGCTTTCGTAAATTTTAATTTCTTTTTAAGACTAATCGTGCTCATAAAAGCTTGACTGTTGCTGGTTTAGTTGTGGCATGAATGTGCTGGGTTGTTTGATGTTGTTGTTATCATTTGTATTTATTTGTTTTTTTATTTATTTACTTATTGCCACAATCAGCACTTGATGATGGTGCGCGTCACACCCGCTGCCCTTTCCAGGAATGATCCACTGTGTGACAGATCAGGCCATTCAGATCCTCGGTGCGATAAAAGGGCAGCTGACTCCAGCTCTGACTCTGTTTCATGGACAGTTCTGTAGTCTAAAGAGTTTTCATATTTGCATGCACTTAACTTTGAGACTCAGATTTTGTACAGTTAGTGGGGATTAGTCTTTAAATATCCTCCGATATACTTTTTCAGATTCTTGCCTAGTCAGATTCTGGTGACGGGGCATTTATATTTTGGAGAATGTTTTAATAGTTTATCTTTTATCGTTCATCATTTCAATATCCATACATAAGTAACAGCTTGTGCATCGTTATTGATTAAAAGAACAAATATAAATATGACAATTATTGTATAGGTGTTCAAAACTGAATTTATTACTTTTGCACTGGCAGTTAAATATATTCTGTGGAAAGAAAGGTGCCCATTGCAAAAACTGAATCCAGTCTCCTGCACACTGGCCTGGAGTGCCAAAAAGGAGATGGGAATTTCAAACAATATGCCATTCATCATCATTTGATGGCATCAATTGATGGCTATGATGCTAATGGTAACAGTTTATAATCTAACATAATAACCTTAATGATGATGTCAGCCATAATGAGGTATAGGTCATCCTCTCCCATATATCATTAACGAGTGAACGCTTCAGCTCGATAGACAAAGATCAACTCCATCTTGAGGGCAAGAAAAAAACATGCATACATTCTGGTATGGGGAGAAAAAAAAGATGACTGGGAAAAACGGTGTTGTTTGCTTTATTTTGTTTTTATCACAGTCGTCTGGCTTTGTATCTGCGGGTCTCAAAACAAATGCATGTAAGTAGTTGTGAATCCCGCTCTTTGTGTGCACAGATGCAGCCGCGCTCTTCTGGTCTTATTAGTTTTAACCCATCAGATGGCCCAAACCTTTTCAGAGTGACTGTCACACAGTTTTGCCAAACATTTTTCTCATATCAGGAGCTGTTGGGTCTTCAATCCTTCCAGCATCCAACGAAAGAGCAGACTTGCGCACACGCCCGCCCCCCCCCCCACCCCCCCGACACACATACAGAGACACACACATACAGAGACACACACATACAGAGACACACACACAATTTGAGGGCACACAATACAGTAGATGTCAGACCATACAGTAGAACCACTTCATAATTAAATTTTCAGCTATTATCTTCTTTAGTGTACACACACACATTCTCCACAGCGATTCTTTAAGAACTAAAATCTCATTTTCCACCTCTGTCTTCTCAAGTTAAGATGAGCAGAGCCTCTCACAAGTGACAGCAGCACTAATGAAGATGTAGACCTGTGGCCAGCAGGTTTCTGAAGGTTACTCTGCCTATACTGAAGGGAGCGATAAAGAATGAAGCCAATGATGACATGTGACGCTTTCACCAGACCTGATGCAAACTACCACTAATGAAGGCAGGGAGTCAGGGGACAGAGAGACCTTAGACTGTGCGCATGCGTATGTGAGTGTGAGAGCGAGAACGCGCTTATGTTTTGGATGTGTGTACATTTCGTGGTGTGTGGGGTCCCACTAGTCCTAACTAGACTTGTGACACGAGCGGGGTTTAATTTTCAATGTAGATCATATCAGTCAGCAGGCGTGATGATGACATTTGTCAAGGTGTTTTAAGAATTTGGAGCTTAATATTGAAGATTTATTACTGTCCATGATTAAGAGTCACTAAGATTAGTACTCAGAACACTGGAGATTACACTTTATGATAAACAAAAAACACTGGAGATTACATTTTAGGATAAACAACAAACACTGGAGATTACACCTTAGGATAAACAACAAACACTGGAGATTACACCTTGTGATAAACAGACAAAAAAGAACTCAGGGATTTTCCCGCACAATTGAGGCCATAAAATGAAAATATAACAGACCTGGCACTCATGCCAAAAAAACCAGTATTCATTAGCTGCTGGATAAAGATGAAGACAAAATTAAGCCCTTCTACAACACACAACTAGCCAAATGTTATGATGGCATCAGATTTTATATTGCGTTTAAAGTAACCGGTTTATTGGCAGGAGATCAAAGAAAGTGTCTGCAGTTAGCGCAGGGAACCTAAAGCTGTGCAATGTCGTATACAAAAGCTGAAACTAGCCTGGGAATTAAGTGACTGCATCTTCCTGCTTCAAAAAGGGAGGAAGTGATCTGAATCATAATGCTTAAAACATACTACATACAGCACCATTCTTCCAATAAAGCTCTTTTGACATCCTGTGCTTAGAAACGCTTATTTAAAGCACAAGATCATCAAGAAGTGGTCAGCGTAGGCCAGAAACAGCTATTTAAGACAGTTGTTTTTATTAAAAGGTTTGGTCAGGAACAGACATTTGTCACTGTTCTCCTTTCAGATGGTTTTTCTGTGGCATATATGAATTGTCATGACTTTCTTAGTAAGGGCACAGATTGTATTAATGGAAAATGGAAGTTACATTAATATTTTTCAAAGTTAAAGTGGCTCTAGAATTTGAACATGAATGCATATAATTTAGCCAGTATAGTCCAAGTTTAGAATTTTCTTTGTGGACTCGGAATAATATTAGTCATTTTTAGCGTGTCAACAAAATTTCTTTATACCCAGACGTTAGGGATGGAAGCTTCTAATTTCAAGAAAGTTGACAGTTGCCTGTCTGATTGTGAGAGAAATCGTTTTTGACTGATTTCAGTAAAGTGTAAAATACCAGTGCAGTCCAAAATGTAAAAAAAAGAAATCATAGAAATTATTAAACTGTGTTTTGCATTTTTGGTTTGTTCATATGTATTCTTTAACTATAATAACACAGCCATTTGAAATGGGGTGGTGTGTTCCAGATATTGTTATGCTTTTGGCAACAACTGACAGGTTGTTTTGTTTGCTGTTTGTTTGTACATTGTTTTTGGTTTTTTTTGTTTTTTTGCGGTCACACACAACACATTTTCTGGTCAGAACTGACCATGACGCGCACATTAGACAGTGAAGACCACACACCCAGGCTGGGGCTAAACAGCAGCAGTGGTCGCCGTGGTAGCAGTTGTGTGGGTCAGACCACCTGAGAGGGCGACAGCTGCCTCGCCAGCATCCAGCACACGTGCATGCGCTCACGCATCACCTCTAACGACTCCCAGACGCCACCCCAGCCCGGCCACTTTGCTTCAGTCTGCAGTGCAGCACATTAGAATAATTACTCCCTGTCATCCTCCATTTAATAGGCACCCCTCCCTGCATCTCTCTCTCTTTCAGACACACACACACTTGCCCTCACACAGTCGCACTCTCTTCGTTTGCAAACACACATCACACACGCATGCACGTGCACGCACAGTCACTGAATGGGGGCAACAAAGCACTGAAAGAACTCCCACCGACCACACACACCCCCCTCCTTTGCTATTTGTCCTTAGTGGATTGCAAATGGCGTTTAAAGAGGATGAGTGGAGATGAAGCGACTACCTGTGTTTGGTTTGAGAAGGAGAGAGAGCACGCACGCACGCACGCACACACACACAGTGATAGAGACATTTGCTTTCATGCTAGGGCCTATCTGAGGAGGCATCTCATTATCATGACATCTGCATAGCCGAATACGGACACGCTGCCTCCTCAGCCTGTGGGGCCTTTGCCATGCTAACTCTGCCTCCTCAGCCTGGCCTGCAAAGAGCTGCTTAAGACGTGGAAGTTCCCAGAGAGACCACATCAGGCCTTCCCTTATTGAATCTCATTTCCTTTTCTCAGTAATATTCTTGAGTTACTTTTTCAGGGGAAGAATATGTAACCATAAATATGAGAAGAACATTATTCCCCATTTCAAGAAATGGCACTTTATTTTTGCATCCCGCTTGACCGTCGCTTTTTCTCCCCGTTCTTTGCTGTATTTTGTGGAGTCTTAGCTCTGGCTATTGACTGATCTCTGCTGGAGTTTCAAGTAAGCACTTTGGATGTAGTGAGTTAGCCTAAGCACTTAACACCCATCTGCGAGTAAATATTTATCCCAAAATCTTGAGGCGAAAATAACAGACGGTAGCACAACCTACCTCAATTTGGGTATTAAAGTGGGCATGAGCCTGCCAAGTAGTTCAAGTTCCCCTTTGGTAGCTGTCTTCTTTACACTTCTCTTTCTCTTCATCTTGTCAGTGTCCAGGTGAGGGCCTCCTTTCTTTAAACAGCTGCTGAGTTTGTCTGTATCAAAGTGTCAAATTGGCATGGAGGAATGGTGTTCCCCAATACCTCAGGACAACCAAGTTCTCTTTTAAAACTTCCATTATTTGCACAAGTCCAACAGTTCGATTTTTCAGCAGACCAAACAGTGCAACGATGTGTGGGTGTCCTAAAACCCCCATACCCTTAAGACCATCTTTACAGTTAGAAAGCATAGTCAGGTGGGGTTCTCTCAACCTGTTTATTTTAGAAAGGCCACAGGGAAGGAGGAGTGACTGAAGGGAAGCAGGTGGAGAGGGCAGTTGAGCCGTGCAGGCAAGTGTGGGTGGAAGATGTGACGGCCATGACCCATCATGGGTCTGCACGCTCCCACGGTCGCAGGGTTAAAGGTCACAGCCCATCCTCGTATACAGGCATGAACACGTAAAGCAGGAGTGGGAACCTCTGCGTTCAGTGGAAGTCCTGATCGTGAAAATGTTCCTGGTCTGACAGGGTCTGGGTCAGAATGAGGTACTTCTAGCACTATATTCTATATTCTGTGTGAGTGTGCACATGTGCACACTCTTACCCCTAACCGATCTGTTGTCTGACTAACTCAGGTCACATTAACCCACTTCTCACAGTTGTGGTCCACACAAAGCCCCAGAGCCGCTGCATTGCCAGCCGGCGGCCAGAAGCCGCCATCACATCTCCTCAGCGGTCGTGTGGCAATCGGGTTATTTACTGCCTACATTACCATGTGGCTTGATAAGCATATTTTTCTCAGTAGACATAACAAGATGTTTTATGGCCAGGACTTACCACTGAGCAGAGCGCCACGACCAGCCTGACTTTATTTATACACCTGTGTTTTATGCCACTACATAAATAAAAACTTTTCTGTCTTGTAATTTAGAGGTAACATTTTGGCAGTGAATTATGTCGCAAACCTGCATATGAAGACATTTCAGTGGCATAAATTAAGGAGGAGTTTGCATACTTACATTTTTGGAGTAAATAAATAAGTATAGCACATGAGGGTGCCAGGACTTTATTTCTCCAGCTAGCAGAAGAGCATACCTTTCTCCTTGACATTACTCAAAAAAGTCTAGAACTCCCAGTTAAACTATGTAACGTAAAACGTTACATATAAGAAAATATACAGCACTAGAATATGCTGGATCTTTGAATTTTGAGGTTGATCTTCATTGATAATTAAATTTGAGTAAAATTGTTGATAATTGTCTTCTAAATGTAATTCTTTATTTAATCAAAGGAGTTGGGTGTACAGAAATATTTTAACTGGTCTTCACAATTACATTATTAGAAACTACAGTACATCCAAAACTTTACAAAATCGTACCTCTTACCCTACACAGACAAGACAATAGCTTGTGTTCAGTCTGTAGAACTTTATGAAACTGCCACCTGTTGTAATGTACTCTGGGCCAGTTGGCCCGAGAGCCACCCCAGGCCCGAGGTCCACATATGAATGGCTATACGTTAGCCTTTATGTCGTGGCTCTTCCAGAAGGTCAGGCCGATCAAACCTGTGTGGGCTGAGCACCGGGACCTCTTCCAACAGCATTAGCCTCACAGCAGGCTGTAACACATCAGCCCAGCACTCCCACTCCCACACACCGGGGCCGCACGTGTACGGCTGCTGCAGCACCGCTCTGACAGCGCCCCCCCACCCCCAGTTACTGCTCCCTGTCCCAGGGCCTGCTCCTCCACCCTCCCAGGTCCATGTGAACCCAGTCACGTTTACAAACACTTGCATGTGCGCACACACACACTCGCACACAAGCACTTTTTTTTCATTCTACTTACAAACTGTCTACCTAATCAATGTGAATCATTTCCTGCCCCTTGACTTGTGGGCATGTGTGCATTTTAAGTATATACATCCTAGTCACTTTACATGAGAATCATTACACTACTTTTTCAGTGATATGCACAGGACACTTTCTGCTGTGCAAACTGCCTGTACTTTAATATCAGCAGCACAAAGTCCATGCAGGTTACACTGCTGTAGTTTACATCTCCATCTTGATCTGTCCTTTGTCTTTTTCTGTTGCACTCCGCAAATTGTTTGCAAAATTTATCGTTTCGTTTATTAAGTAGCTTCTTGCTTGGATCATATTTCCTGAGGTGTAATGTTGCAGCATCAACCTCTCGCCAGCCACTGCTCTGCGGTGGCACTTGGGAAAACCTATTTCCAGGGGGCTTGAGAGCAGAGCTGAAAAATGAATGAAAAGTGCAGATGAGGTCCAGCTCTCTCTGAGGACATTGGGAGAAGCAGGCAGACACCGTGGAAGGGCTCGAGCAGATGCGTTTACTTAAACTATTACAGATGCATGAGAACTCCATGCAAGCACCTAGAACAGCCCAGTTAGTTAACTGTTATGACTGTGCTAAAAGAAAGAGACGTTGTTGTTGTTGTTGTTTTTACACCTTTTCACATTCTTTTGATAATCAGTACTTATCTTTTCCTCGATTTAAGTTAGAAACGATGCTTTATATTCTCCGGATCAGCCCCCCCCCCGCGTGCGCCAACCCGCCGTCATTCCTGCCCCAACTTGTTTGGCCTCCGCTGGAGCATGTGCGGAACCGAGACCAGTCTCTGCTCTGCCTGATCTCGTTGGCATCTTTCCAATCAGCCTCTTTACGACCCTTGATCACTTTAAAGCGACAGTGCTAGAAGCGGTGCAGCCGTAGCCGGCACTGGAGGCCCATCGACGAGGCCTGGCTTCCACCGCAGCTATTTGGACCGGTCCCGTTCCACGGCGAGGGCCCGCTCCCTCTGTTGGATTCCACTTGTCCATTAGTGCCATCTGTGCCCGCCTTTGCCGTCTGTGAGCACCCACGTGCCGCCAAAACTACTGGCATTTTCTCTCAAACAACCAAGGGAGGGTGCCCAGAGCTTTTAGCTGGCAATGATGTGCACTTACTCTGACCCAAAAAAAAAGAGAGAGAAAAAAATATTCTGGTTGAAGAGGCTGAGTTGTGAGCAGGAAACATCTGCATGTTTATGCCCTTCCCATAGCAAAAAGGCTCCTGTGGTGTGCAGGGTCTGGAGGATAGTGTTAGAGAAGGAAATGAAATGGGGAAGAACACTTTCACTGCTATTTTGACATACTTTTAAGGTATAAGCTTACTAACATTTATTGTATTAAAAAAACAATAATGCAATAATAATTTCATACTGTTTGAGAGAGCTCTTTTATTTGAATTAGCCTTCTTTAAAAGTGTATTTTGTGAGAAGCCCATCACTACAGTTTCTTTGAGCTGTCATAAATGTAAAAAGGTGTCAAGTTTTGACATGTGATATGCAAGTTTACAGTGGTAGCAGGAGAAGAAGCTTTGAGTTACCGAGTCAACCTGTAACTCCTGTCTCCAGCTACAATTCAGAACCCACTGGTGTTTTTTCCCTTACAACCGAATCATTTGGTTCCTAGTGTAGAGGCCGGATGCTTGTTCCCCACTTATACTGTGGAGTAGAAAGCAGACACCTACTCCACATCATCATCAGAATAATTATCAGAGCTTGATGGAAATGGCCAAGTCACTAAGAATGTTGTATGCTGCTCTTTTTGTTAATGTTTTGAAAGTCTTTTTTTTTTTTTAAACACCTGCTGCCTTGCTTGACAAATATTTTTTTTCAGTGTTCTGGTCTATTCATGATGTTCAAAACACATTTATTTGGTGGAAAAACCTCTTGCCAATGGTGCGACTATATTCTTCTGTCTTTTGTGCCTAACAGTAAACAAATGACACCAATAAGTTGATGCTATGTAAATGTAACTCCAGTGCTAAGTGCTTTGTACTGCCGCCACAGATCAGCGGTAAGTTTAGATTGCTAGTCGCCATTGAAATGGGTTCTGTTGTTCAGGCTTCTGTTCCAGAAATCTGCATAAAAGGAACTAAGACTTACAAAGTATATGCAAACTAGACAATTATATCTATGAGAGATGGCATCATTCTTAACACTGTATTAATTAGGGCTGAACCGAGTCTGCGAGAAAATTGAGTAACTCGATTACTAAAAATCATGGATGCAAATAATTTATTTTAATCCAAACTATATGCATGATATTCCTACGCCCCATTGTGCCTTGCACAGAAAACGTGCAGTACATCCATCAAGCCAAAAACAGATTCAGTAACTGAATACTAGGCTCGCTAACAACAAAAAATGTGGGTGTATACCAAAATAACATTAAAGCTAGGTGATATTGTGTTACTTTATATCAACAACTACTTAACAGCTAAAAATAGTCCATTTAATAATGGATGTTCTGCGCATAAAAAATAAAAAGGTCATGTGAAAATACCTGGATACCTTTTGCTTTAAAATAATTTGAAATTCATTTTTTATTTACTTTTTGCTTTTGCGTTTCAGAAAATGCTTTATTTAAAACCCGAAATATAGTAGGGCATTTAAATACACTAAATTACGTTTAGTTTTGACAGATACCATATGAAATTATCAATAAAAATGTTAACAAGCCAATTAGTTCATAATTTTGAGATACCTGTCTTGTAGTCTCTTGTATATTTACTATTGGTCTTTAATAAAGCAATAGTACTTTTTATTCAATTACTTGTTTAATTTATGGAGTAATTGATAGAACACTCGATTGCTAGAGTAGTCGAATACTGTGGTCCTTGTATTAATACAATCAGCTGAGCAACCATTCACTGGTAGATGGATCTGACAAGGAGAGGTGAGTGACACTGAATGCCTCTGAGTCTTTCTGTGTGTTTACCCTCAGCACCACTTCCATAAGTGCAAATGTGGCGCAGATGATGGACTATATGCAAACAGTATTATGCTGGACATCAGCCTAGTGGTTTTTATGGCCATCTTGAGATTAAAAAGCATCACTCCCCTTGTTTCCAGGGTCAGTCCGGGTCTCGGCAGGCTCGATTGCTGATCATATGCCCCTGTATTTACCCAGAAGATTCGATTTGAGTCACCCCGTCTCGTTGAAAGGATTCTGCTGTAAATATCACGTCAGCACGAGGAAAAATTTTATGGCCTTGTAAATAATGAGGGCAGAAAATTCTACTGAAAGTCTTTGTTGTGGTTTGGGAATTGAATTACAGGGATCACCAGCCTGTATAAATCAGCCAGTTCCCTTTAAAAGGGAATGGGGTTATACTACCTTGTCTTGTAGGACCTCCTGCAGATTTGCTCTGTCCTGTTCCTCTTAGATTTCAAAAACTTAGAGATGCATTATTTTTCATTCAGAAACCGTGAAGCCAAAATACAGTTTTGGGGGCATCCTTGCTCTCAGATAACATTTAAAACTCACCATTCTGTGGTGATTTTAATGCACACTGTGGTCCAGTGCCTATATCAGGTTTTTTTTTTATCGACTGGAGGAATAATCCAAGTTGTCAGCAGGTGTGATGTTTTGGCCGCCTTGGCTCAGTTCAGATTCTCCACTCTGCCAGATGGCTGTGCTATGTGGGCTGTATGCAGACCACGGACGTAGCAAAGCGAGGGCCCGCCATTGGACCGCCTGATTGCTCACATTCTGGCGGCAGGAATCGGCCTGTTTGCAGCCGAACCTCTTGTCCCACGCTGAACTTTTAACGCGTTCAATATGTGGCGGGGAGAGCCGACACCTCATGCCGCATTACATCAAGACAGATTTTGCTGTTCAGAAGTTAGTTTGTTGCCATTTCATTTTTTTTTCTCCGTCACTGTAGAATCGTAAGCATTTTATTTTAAATGAAGAGTTGTAGAGCATCTCCTTTGTAGTGCAACACGATGCAGTCGCCGGGTCAACTTACAAAGAGCATAAATCGCACTGGCACCGAGCTGCCGTTCATATTGGCGCCATCAGGCACACGCGAATGCCCATAATTATTGTTGACCATTCTGCGCTTGGAACCGGCAGCTTTAAGATGGGAGCGCTGCTTGAACGTTTCGCGATGAGGCGCTCTACAAAAGGACACGGGCCAGAGTCCAAGCACGCTGTTCCACCCTCCACTTCCTGCATCTCGCTCCCGCAGAGAAGGGGGAGTGCAAGACGACTCCCCGGGGGGAGCAGGAGCGCTGGGGGAACCGTGCTACCCCGGCGTGCGGGCTAGCCAGGGAAGAGAGGCCCATATCACACGTGCCCTTCTCCATTGGGCCAGTGCCTGAACACCCGGCAGAATCGGAAACCCTGGACACGTTCCTCCGAGGCGGGGCAGCCCGTCGGCCTCGTGCAGCGTGCAGAAAATGCTGCGTACACACACACCAGAACAGTGCTAGTGAAGCAGTAGTGGTCCTCTAACGCGGCGTTGCCATTTGACTGTTTTGTATAGGTGTAGCATATGTTGGGAGTCAGAGAGGGGCCTTTGATGAACTGAGCCTTGTGTCTTCTGTTTAAGATGGCTGGTGGAACAGACAGGCTCTGTGATCAGGGAAATCAAGCGCAAGTTTTTTTGCCGAGTTTGTAATAAGGCCTGTGTTCTCACAGCCTCTTAAGCTCGTCCCCTTTCGAGCCATTTTCTGATGAAACGTCTGCTGGTCCATTGGATGCAGAGTCTTCTTTTATGGGGTATCCAGTGCCGCCTTGCAGTACCAAGCAGTCTTTGTTTCCACGTGTGGATGACATTTATTGTAAGCACCAACCCCTTAATGCAAAGCAGTGATTTGTATACAGTGTACAATATTCCAACACCAAACAAAACCTGTACGTATCATGCACCAGTACGCATTGAAGCCCTAAAGACTGTCGAGTGCACATATCTTTTTTTTTTTTCCCTCGATTCCACCTCATGCCATGCCTCCTGCAGTGCCGGTCTCCTCTCCGTCCCCGTGGCGCCCCGAGCCCCTCCGTCCTTCCTTGGCTGCCGCCAAATCCGAGTGGCCGGCTCGGCGGGGGCCTGATCGTATTGCGACGCACCTGGCCGCTGCCGCCATCCGACGAGCCTCCTCCACCCTCTCCCAAGCCCCCCGTCCCCTCCGCATCGCCAACATGCCCGCCCCCGCCAGGGCGCGCAGAGGGGGACGGCTTTTCCGAGCGCCTACCCCAAAGCCCCCCAAAATCCAGTGAACTTAGCCGCGCCGTCGGCCGCAGCCAAAACAGCATCTGACGTGCCTTATTTGTTGACAGAGCGGGATCTAGCGCAGAGGGTCTGCCTCGCGCGGCTTACGGCAGAGGGACGGCGCAAAGCTCTCCATTCGCCGAGAGTCCGCGACGACGCCGACGTTCGGCCAGCGTTCATTAGCACTTGCGAAAGTAGGGCAGATGACGCCAGCAGAAAGGGGCTCTTTTCCTATTTATGGTTCTGATACTCCAGTATTTCTAATCAAAGGGACAGTGTGTTTATGCTAGGCTTCCTGTCATGTGGCAGAGCAGATGTAGAGTTGCAATGTTAACTTGTGAGTAAAACATCTCAACAACCCTGTACCCTCAAAGGTGTTGCAGGAGTAAAATAAACTAAGCGTTGTTGCCAATATACACATGACGAGAGAGATGTCTTGGGTTCAGATGACCATAAGTGTGTGTGTGTGTGTGTGTGTGTGTGTGTGTGTGTGTGTGTGTGTGTGTGTGTGTGTGTGTGTGTGTGTGTGTGTGTGTGTGTGTGTGTGTGTGTGTCGGGGGGTGCAGGGCATGTCTTTCGCTCTTTGTGGGAATCTAATGTCCCCATGATATTTGACTGGTGCCCCAAGAATTTTTTGTGGCCTATTTTAATAAACAAACAAAAAAAAAAATAGAAGAATCAAGAGAATGTATTTTAGGATTAGGATGGGGAGTAAGCATAGTATTATTTAGCACCTCTAATACATAAGTCAGTACAAATTACAAGACTGCATGTCTGTATGCAGATGTATGTATATGTATGCACGTGTGAATGTGTCTCCTGGGGGTGGATCCGGCTTCAATCCCAATCCATGCAAGTGCTCCATGCTATAGTATTAAGAGTCCTTGGGCAAGATTCTGAACACTATACTTGCCTACCTCTGTAACGTGATTGAAATTGTAAGTCGCTCTGGATAAAAGTGTCTGCCAAATGCGTAAAAGTAAAAGTGTGTGTGTGTGTGTGTGTGTGTGTGTGTGTGTGTGTGTGGCAGTGGAAATAAGCAGTGTGAGAGCTCCCTCTTGGCGCGAGTGGTCTAAGTGTCCCCAGAAGCCTCTCAGTGGCCTGCACTGTGTGTTTTGACTAACAAGTTGTTAACAGTGAGGGCCAGACATTCCAAAAATACACTTTACAGCTACGTTGATGTATGGGGATACCTAAAGAGAGAGGAGAACATGGCATGTTCACATGAATTTAGCACATTTTACAGCTACTCTGTGTACTTTTTTTTTTAATTAACATAAAACATTTCTAGAATTATTATTCTTTTTGAAAAATTATGATTTTGTTTTATATGTGAATACTTCTCCTGTTTTGCAAATTTTAAGGAAAATTGTTAAACTCTGAAACCTATATTTGAGTGTCGTAATTTTTATTTCTATTATTAGTTATATAAGTGCCAAAATTGGTGTCTTTATAGCAATTAAAGCATTATTTGTAGTTTTATTAAATGTAGCCCTATCTGTGAACATTACATTTCATTTACATTTCAGATATTTTCTATAAGAATGCCTCACTGACCTGAAAATGGGTTTAAAAAAGCTGAGTTTGTTATTCAATAAACTTAGGAAGAATGTCTTTTGGAAGTTTTAATATATTGCCAGTAATAAATCTTTAATGTCTCTTTTCTTCTTGCAGGGGCGCTGTATGAATTTCAACCGAGTACAGCATCGCTAGACAGATTTAAATCATCAAAATCCATGGATAACCAGAACTCCAGTGAAACCAACAAAATTTCCTCTCTGTTTCTCTCTTCCAATGACTTATTTTTTTATGATTTATGTTCTTGATTGGGCAGTGTACTGCAGCATACATCTGTTACAGCCCTTTTAATTTTAGGTTTGGCCTTCCAACACAATTGCACCTGCTTTAAATTATTTAGATGGTATCTCATGAGCTGCTAAAAGGGCCTTTTAGTAGTGTATCCAAGAGAATAAGTGCATAAGAAAGTTCTGGGGTTTGTGCCCTATTTGGTTAGCTTTTTATGGACTTTTATGGACTTTTTATGGACAAGGCTTGACATATTCCGACCATATTGTGCCTTCTTTGAAATAGAGAAAAAAAGGAAGTAAGCTAAATTTATGGATGCAGACTGGGGCCATTTTAAAAAGAAGAAATAAATTAATAGGGTACGGGAAGAGGACTTTTGCCATTGGAGTGGAAGTCGGAAATTAATCTCACTAGGCTCAGGAAGCACGGAAGTCCAGCACCTCTTGGCCATGTCCCAGTACGCGGCCTCCCCACGTCCGGTGTGGCCTGACGCCCGGCGGGACCTGTCTTTTCGGCACTGAAGTGCACACGCCTGACAGATTGCTGACAGGAACCCCCAAGGTGGCAGACGTGGCACGACTTTGCCCTTTAGTTTTGTGAAGACACCTTCCCATCATCGCTCAGGAGCTAAAAAGTGAATGGAGCACGACTGCGACCCAGGCAGCGCAGTTACGTTTCAGGGACGGATTCTCTGAGACTTTAACATACTGTGTTGCGTGGGGGACTTTTCTAGAACCACGCCACCACCACTCCAGAACCCCCACCCCCAGTCTGGCAGTCTGCTCCTTGGCTGCTAAGACACGGGTGATCACAATCCATAAAAGTGCTTAGTTTTGGGGCATGGATACAGCTGCCTCACCACTTTCTCTCTCTTGAGCAGATGAAATCTTGCATGGTGCCCTAGCCATCTCCACCCAGCCACGCAGTCGGCGCCAGAGTGTCGGGAGTTTAATTAAAAGAATTAAAAGCAACAGCAAGCAGCAGCCTGCGAAGCTTTTGCTCATCGCTCTTTATGCCTTCTGACATCGAACGACCCATTACTGTATCTGCCCCGTTCGGAAATAAAAGTCCCATCTGCCAAAGCGAACTGAAAGGGATTCGTGCATAAACCCCGAAAAGCCAAAGCCGAAAGGGCGACGGACAGAGTATTGTTCATTTCCAGAAATGACCCTCATTGCCTCCCCCTGACCCTCAACCCACTCCCTCGCTCCTCCGCGGTCACACTAAATAAGCGAGCAGCGCATTTGTTGTACGTGGGGCGAGGCACACTGTCATGAAGACTTCCAGGGTGCGGCGCCGGCGTGGGACGGAAGCGCCGTGGGGTGAGGATGAAGGAGGCGGCTGAAGGGAAAAAAAAGGCCGGAATGATCCAGTCACTTTTGATACGCTACTTCAGACACGCAGCGGATATTCGAGTGGAAATCTGACAAAGCGCTCCAGCTTTGACGCGAAGCGGTACGGACAATGACCGGTGGCTGGGTCAGTGGGACATCTCGGTGCAAGCAGGGAAGCTTATCAGATGACACTAAAAATAAGTTCAACAAGCATCAAGTTTGAAGTCGGGGGTGGGAGTGTGGGGTGGGTGGTTGGGTGGCTCCCGCACTGTTGGCATGAGGCTGCACGAGACAGACAACACCAAAATATCCTGCTCTAATTATTCCTTTGTGATCTTCAGCTGAAATTTTAAGAACGTGAATGATTCCTCTGGGCTGAAATCATAAGAAAGAAAGAAAGAAAGAAAGAAAGACACAATGGAATGGAAAAATAAAAGTAACCTTACTTGTGAATATTTGACATTTAGTGCACTTTTTAGCAATGACAAAATATATATCACAATTTTCTGTCTTGTCAAGATTCAGAGACCTGTTATTAACCCTCACTAAAACATATTTATATACTGGTCACAACACATCATTTCATTGTACTAACTCATCACACAAGATTTAGCAGCTGATTTTTATACTGTTTTATATTTGTGTTTATCATAAAGTATTTTTCTCATTGTGTGTGCACATGGAGAGGAGTCAGTAGAAAATTCTATTTTATTTTTCTGTTAGCAGTGTGAATTACTCTTTTTATCTTTTTTCTTTTTTTCCCCCCCCAAAACCTTTTTTAAAGAACACTCAATATGAAGGTTTCTTAGATGCTACACAATTTATACCCATTTGAGCTGGACATAGAAAAAGCAAATGACTAATTCTCTTATTAAAGTTTTTTTTTATAGATGTTATGCACCAGTTTATTCTTATCAGGATATTTTTTACATATGTACCCTAAATGAACATAATACTAGAATTTAAATATTTTTGAATATTTGAATAATATTTCTTATTAAAATGGATAATTATTGTAACATATAATTAAAAACCCTTTGAATGTTGACACAAATGTGCTATTCTGTATACAGATAAACGCAGCATATTTTAGTAATGACAGTTGTTTAATGTAAATTAAGATAGAAATGTTTCTCCATGTATTATGTGATGCTGTGATTTTCAACATATCACTGAACTTTGGCCATTGAATGTATAATACCCCAAAATCTATGTTCCTTTCTGTTTTAATGTAATTTATTATCTGTTCTGTTGCATTTTGTCATTGGTAACATATCGCTAGCTAGTGTTCAGCCAAAAGCATCATATCTTAAGTCAGGCCTTCTATAAACCTTTACTTCAGTGGACCTTTTAAAACATGCATTAAACTGTGGGCAGACCTCATTTATTTGGACTCAAAGGCAGTTATTTCAGAATGATGCAGAAAGGGTATTCAGCTACTTAACATATATAGTGTGTAGAGTATAGCAGCTGTAATCAGACTCACAGGTTAATGTGAACATTGCAAAGACTCCTGCTCCAGCCTAAAATGCTCCTACACGCATGCCCTCATCTTCTTATTCACGTCTACATTTATCGTTGCTAGGAAATCGTAGTGATGGGCTACAAACCGGTTTGCAATATGGCGCCTCACAGAAACTGTGTGATAATGAATTCTGTGTGGAAACAAGTTATGCAGGGTGGTTGTTTTTTTTGTTTTGTTTTGTTTGGGTTTTTTTTTTTAAATCCCTTCAGTTACTTAATAGATACAATAGACATTTCATATGTGCTAAAATGGCAGTACTGTGCAAAAGCATGGTTGTACTTTTCCAGGAGGATTATTCCTGCTGGAGCTTTACTGCTGATGCCTTGTGATCAAATAGATCTTTCATGACTGTTCTGTCCATTTGTATGAAATAAATGGCCATTTTCTCAGGCATATCTGCTGTCACTGTCTGAGCACCCAGATGGTATCGCGGAACGTTAACTGATTCATCAGATGCATAAGCAGATTACGTCGCCGAGCTTACCATTTTGTACAGCCAAAAAAAAAAAACAACAACCCAATAATATGAAGATATTAAAAGACATATTTTCATATGCTTTTCATTCTGCACATTTATGAACTTTATTCTAAATATCTGTCAACTTAACCAATCATTTTCTGAGCTATTGCATAAGGGTTGTAGAATTACCTTTCTCTTTATTATAGTACTGTAGCCACGGTGTATATTGAATATTAGCAATACTAGTAATTTTGTGCACATATATTTTTTGGTAGTTTATTAGATGCAGAATTGGAGATGAAATCACCTGTTTTAAATCTTATTTTCTGCAGTCACGTCAATGAGATTTTTTGGCCTCTAATGTTACCTGCAAATCAATGTGTGTTATAAACACTATTAGTACATAAGGCGCTGCAGTGGAAAATCACACTCTTGCGCGTCCTGCCATGCAATATTTTGCTTTGGCCATATCTCATACCTTTTTCACCTTTCTTCCGTTATGACCTGCTCTCATCCTGCAGTCACCGACCAGGCTGCCCAGCTGAAACTACACCTGCCACTTAAAGCACACATATCAACACACCCTTAGCCATCCACCCCTCTCGGGTCCTTGTTAGCCGCACCCAGATCTCGGCTTCAAACCCCAGAGCTGTCTTTCCAGCCCTGAACTGTACACCCCCCCGCACAATGTATGGCTAAAACCACCTCGCAGTTCCTAGACCCCTCTGAGCCAACTGGCTACCGGAAAGAGGTATAATTGAAGTGTCATGTACCTGGCTTTAGCAGTAAAACAACTTCACTTAATGTTATAACCTCTACCTTTAATGCAACATTAGGTCAAATGAGGGAATTTTCTGCTCAAGGTAGAAAAGTGCTCTGAATTAACAGAATTGCATGGCTCATCATTAGAGTGTTTACACTGTCTGATAAGCTTCTTATGAGGCGTAAATGTTGAATTACATTATTTTAAATGAATCCTCCATTTTCAAATAGTCTGATGAAGCATAAAACAAATTTGATGTTCCTGCCTTGGAGACTAACGCATCTAAAAATTTACAAAGCAAAAATAATGAATGATTTATCCTTAAAAGTGTTAGTCTTAAAAGTGGAAAATATGGCAAACATATATTCGTAAATGTGTATATTTAGTGTTTATATATATATATATATATATATTTTTTTTTTTTTTTTTTTTTTTTTTTTTTTTTACATTTTGTCATATTAAAATATGTATACATATTTTAATATGACAAAATGTTTTAAATTAAAAGTTTACATGTTGATAGAACAAGCATCGGTTGAAAAGGTGTAAGGAAACCAAATGCTTATATTATTAAAGTCATCAAATAAAATCGCACTTCCTGTGGTTGGTGTTAATTGAGAGAACTGGCTTAGGCAGCTGTTTGCTCTTTCAGCCTGTCTAGGTACAATGGTCATCTCGGTTTTCACAGTTGTTACAGAAACGCGGCTCTCTGAAATCAGATACTTATAGGTGATAATCATTCATCAAGGGGCCGCTCTATAGATGCCAGGAATGTCCTACACCCAACTTGTTAGACTTCAGACTTGATTTTGTTGCACTGTATTTCAAAGCAAATAAAACCTAATCCCTCACTTATCGTAAAGAATTCTGTTATTTCCAGCATTTGGAAAGTACAGGTGGGAGATTATTTTTAGGCTTTTTTGTTCAATGTGTTTTGATACTCAGGACATAATCAGGTGTTTTGGTAGATATACAGACTTAACTGCTCACCATTTAACTGATGATGATCCATATCGCCTGAATTGATGTAACTACACAGTACACAGTTACTCTCTCATCTTTATAGGAGGTTTTAAATATAACTATTCATAAAGCAAGCATTTTTATAACATTTAAATCTCACCATCTATAAAGCAGACTTTCTGTTGATTAACTGATAAAGCAGAAAACCTACTAGTCTCAGAAAACAGACAACACACAACAAAACCTCAACACAATATGGGCAGTGAGCTACCATGAGGCATGTGTTGACTCAGACGCCAACACGCTCACCTCAGTGCTGGAGGGCCAAAGCTCCGTCTGTTAATGATAAAACCCAACATACGAGTGTCAGTTCACCGAAGGCCCTTGTAGGAGAGCAAGAAATATTGTCCAGACAGCCTTTGGTTCAACTCAGCCTGGGACTAAAACTGATTGAGGGGCCTCTCAGCCAATGCAAAGCCAGAAACACTCGGGTGGTGGGTGGAGTTTGTGGCAGGGCATAGAGTCACCTTGCCACTGGTCAGGAGAGTTCATTTAATGAACATGGAGAGAGAACAATGGCTGGAGGTCACACTCTCGTCACATTTGGAGACTCCATGTCACATAAAGCCTTAAACAGCTTTTAGAATTGGAGAGCAGATGTTATGGAAATTTAAGATAATATTGAAGATGCCACATTCTGCTCGCAACCTATGTGAGGTGATATGTTGACCAGTCTTGAGATCATTGCTTGGAAGCAGTTGATTTTTTATTTATTGCTATAAATAGTTTTATATAATAGTGAGACGCATAACTGAATAATCTTAAAAATGGTACAATAAAAAGAGTTGTTGTTTCACACCGCAAGGCTTACGAGTCAGTTCACTCTCACATAAGCCATTCTACTGTACTAATGTACTGCACCAACCACACAGACACTCTTCCCTTGCCTGTGTAAACTGGCGTTACGGGTGGCTCCTTCCTCCAGCTCTTGGTGTTTTGTGGAGGCGTCGCTGACCGTAATCCAGCCTGCCCGCTAGAGAGCGGGACTGGGAGAACATGCTTTACTACCTCAGCTGGTCCGAGTTCCCGAGCAAACAGGGCCCTCCCACGCGTCCAGCAGCACCTCTCCCCAGTGCTGGCATCGTTTAACATTACGATATTTCCTTCGTGTTTGCCGACGGATGATGGGCCCTCATTGCTATGCAAGTGCCAGATGAATCATAAACCTATACCATATGCCGTCACAATTTGCTGATGGGCCCAAGCTGTTTTGGTGGATATAAAATCCAGGGATTATAAATGCTTGATCCTCAGCGAAAAGGCACAAGGTTGGGTGGGCGCAACCTCCCTTATCTCGCAGCTTGAGTCAGCACGCCCGGGAGAGCGTCAAAGACCCAGCAGCAAGGACAGGCGAACTCCGTCCGGATTAACCCCTGGAGCAAGGAAGGGCATGTTGGGCTGGGAGCGGGAGAGCAAACAAACGAGTCCAGAGGGAAGAAAATACCTGCGCTAAAATAAGGGTGTTTTCATCACATTTGTTCAGTGTTGTAGCCCTTTGAAAAACAAAAAGATAAGCAATTGGATTATGGTTTATTCTCACCTCATGGGTGTTGATTATTAGAAGAAAGGACTGTTTTCTTTTGTGAAGAGAGAATTATTTTTGAGGTTTTAATTACATAGGTCCTTTCTAATATATGATTAATGGTAGCCACATTTGACCACAAACTCTATTTTAAATTCCTAAAAGAAAAATAATAGCATTAATATAATAGCATATATTGTACATAGGTTCTGTGCGGTCACATATTGCAGATAGGTGCTATGTGTTCACTTCTGTATACATTGAGATACTTGACAATTTTTAAGAATTAGATTCCTGGTTTTAGGGGGTTTTCCATTTCATTATTTGTTTGTTTATATTTGACTCTTTTGATATTTGGAGCCTACTCCACTAAAAATATTTATCCTGCTTTTCATTTTACTGTATTTACCTAATACTTTTAGGTCAAAACCTAGGTGTAAATCGTTTTAGTGAACTAATAAACAGCAATCGTTACATTTTCCTTTCTATACCTAAAAATATTTTTGAGTGGCATTGTGCCAGGTTGTCTAAATTTTAGAGTCCATGCAGATGCAGAATTTGTCAGCTAGGGTATTAAAAAACAAACAAAACATTTTTATACATTCCTTTTATAGGGATCAATTGACCCCGGGGAATAGTGGAAATAAGATAATGATGAAGTGTCTTGTTTACATGTGATTTTTCTGTAACTGCCTTTCCTGAGCACAGTACCATATTTTGAGTCACAGAGACTAGAGTTGGGATGTCTGTTAACTCCACCACAGACTAGAAGCAAAGCTGGTATATGTCAGCTTCCTTGACAAGTGCAGTTTTGGATATGTGGTAGCAAATCATATATGACAAAAGCAGCCACCTACTGGGAATGTGACTGTCTCATTTTTAAGGTGAACAGTGTGTGTATATATATATATATATATATATATATATATATATATATATATATATATAGTGAGAGTTATATATAGGCTATAGGGGCATTTGAGCCTGTGAACCCTAAACTGGAGGAGTGGCTCCAACAAATTCCAGAAATGTATCAGTCTCAGTCAAGAAGAGAACAATCTTAGGAACATCAAAAATACTGTGCTGCCCCTTCAGACTCCTGGGCCTTTGGTATGGGGAAAACAGACATGACCAGCCAATAAAAACATGAGACGGGGATCTTTTTATCCGTAGTAAGGTTGTGCAGCTTTGCTTGTACAGCTGATGAAGGACTTCTGGAAACCTCGTATACAACAACGAGATTAAGGTCAATCCAGGAAGCTCTTGGGGCCGCTCCTCTGTCTTAGGCATCATAGCCTCCAGTGCTCCTGTCACCACTGTGACGATCTTGGCCTGAATCTTCCACATTCCATATTCTTTTTGTAGGATGTTTGGATCACTTAGAGTGCTCCATCTATCAACACTGCTGTTTTCTGCAGCTTATCTTCTTTCACACATTTTGTGCACAAAAAATAACATATCCTAATTTATGACCTCAAACTGATCATGACGAAAGCATTCGATCTTGGCAAGGAGTTTCAGGAAAGTTAACCATCGAAATTTTTGCCATCGGTACATACGTAAGTAGTATTGCTGTGTTAATAAGCATGTAAACATCAGCATGATTTGTGCATTACTGTCTCTGGCCACATTCAAGTACATTATCTAAACAAAGTCTAAATATAACCTTATTTTCGCCTAAAATACACAGCAGATATTAAATATTACTAATCTGACAATCATAAACTGCCATTCCTGAAAAGCCATCAATCCTCCCCAAAATGACCCCAAAATCCCCAAAATGTTATAGCTAGTTGAGAAAGAGCATTTTTCCAGTACTTTGTAGACATGTAACCCCCCGCCCCCCGAGACCCTTGAACTTATTCACATTTATGTGCTACAACCTGGACTTGAAATAAGTTAATTGTAATTATATGTCATAAATCTGCACAAAATAGTTCATAATGCTGAATTGTACAAAGATATAGCTTTGTCAATATAACTTACAAAATTATTCACACATAAAAATCTTAATTACATAAGTATTAACCCCCATTGCTGTGAAAACTTAATTATAGCACAACCAATTGCCATTAGAAGTCCCATAATTATTTGAATAGAGTCTACCCGTATGCATTTAAGGCATTTGGCAGTTTGTTCATATCTAGTGTGACTTACATATTTATCAGTGTGAAGGGACCAGTGGCGGTTTTTACCACTACGCAAACCATGCAAATGCTCAGGGGGCCCACTGTTGGCCACAAGCAGCTGGCTGAAAAAAAAAAAAAAAAGACTAGACGCATTCTTTCTTTCATCATTTGACGCCAAAGTGATACTGTAACATGCTAGCTAGCTAATTCAGAACACAACCATGAAACGCTTGTATATTGAAATATGTCCAGGATAACATTGTTAAAAAATATCAAACTTGGCGTGGTCCCCAAATCCCAAAATGTGAACATTCCATGGAGTAAAATTAAATGGTTAACAATCCAATGAAGTTCATTTTATTTCAAGTTGTAGCAAAAAAAAAGTGAAAAGGGGATGAGCACTTATTAAACGTATGTAGCCGATTATGTTTATCTCTGGCTGAGTAGCACAGCATCTGTGACAGTAGACTGTCAATCACGTATGTTTATTAGAATATTAAGACAGTTGAACAGTATATTTCATTTGTTTTTTTTATGTTAAATTTAATTAAAATGTTGCTGAATGTTTAATACAACATTCTAATTTATTGTCATACAAATATTATAATACTTTATAATATGTTCGCTGAGTCTTTAAAATGATAGTAGTTCTTATCAAAATGTAGTGCAGTTCTATGGACATATATAGGTTAAATGAAGAAAAATCTAAATTTCAAAAGCATAAAACTATATGGTTACTCTATGCAAATCTTTAGTAAAGCAACTCACTGAAGTTTATTGTTTAGCCTGTTCATTCATTTGTTTGTTTTTGTTTATTTAACTACGTCACTGCAGCCCCTTCAATGTCAGGAAGCAGGCCTATGTGAAGTCATTAGTTAGGTTTGGTGTGAAAGTTGTTTATGCAAATTTGAAAGGAATTCGCCTACTTTCAGTAGCTGTAAATTGGTTGTACTCATTTAGACCTGGAATGACACTGGCCAATTTTTTAAACCTTCGATATCATAGTTATGTTTGACAATGTAATGAATTTATAAAATGACGTGAGCAACCGAAAGGCATAGTGAACTTAATTCCTTGAGGCTCTAAACCCTTGTTTGGCAGGGTAAGCTTCAGAACACGGTTAGCTTCCTAGCTAGATTTTGTGTCCAACACAAAAAATTATCACGAGAAACATCACACACCTTCAAACAGATCATGTTGAAACATGTAGTGTCGAAAGTGTGAGAGATCACATCCATGGGTCCTAGCCATGAAGCGAAGAGGTTTTATTACATTTCACTTTTGATAAAAAGTAGAATTAAATACCAGTGAACATCTGGATGAAATGAAAGGATAATGTGTTAGTGATCCATTTTTTATTATGCTTTGAACGCTTAAACATGACCTGAATTCCACAGAGCAAAATGTCTGTGTTTTTGTTCAACATACCCCAGGTATCTGCTGTGAAATGATTATTGTTCTTGTGATTGAGAAAGAAAAAAAACACTTTTGGATTAACTGAGGTTGTGGACCCAGATAAGATTAAACCTCGATAAGATTAAACAAAATATGTAATACAATTATTGTGATTTTATTTATATGTTATTTATATGTTCTTGCTAACACTGTAAATTCTAGCTAGAACTAACAAAAATGTAAAATTGTTTGGGTTTTTTTTTTGGGGGGGGGGGGGGGGTTGGCAGCATGTTGGTTGGCGTGATGAGCTGCCAATATATTTCACTGAAAATAAATGGACATTGTCACATTTAAGATTGTTATGCTCTGTGGTGTTTTGGTTATGACTACATTGTTACTAGCTTCCACGTTGCTTCAGGATATTTATTAGTGGGAATGCATGTTCATATATGAAACATTGCAACAGCTTTTGTCAAAAAAATCTCCCCCAGAACACACCCTACTCATACTCACACACACACACACACACACACACACACACACACACACACACACACACACATTTACTTTTCATTTGAATAATTTTGTTTACTCTCACAAGGCTTTAAAACTACTTTAACCATGGCATGAGAATTCCACAGCTAACACCACCATTCCCATAATCCCCAAGTGTGACCGGCTGCAGCGTGTTATGTGATTATTCTGCTTGCAGTCACAGTGGCTGTGGTACAGGTGGCTCTGTTGCTTTGTGTCTGCAGATTACACAAAGCTCAGGTACTGTATGTGCTACCTGCACAGTGCTGTACAATGTGTCTGTCCAGAGGGACATAATGTAAATAAGAACCAAAATACTTTGTACTTAAATTATACTTGTCATATTGTTCCTCATGATTCTTTTCTATCTCACTCAAACTCTTAAATTAAAGGATATAGGAGGACATTATGTCTCTCACATACACTATTGTTAAGCCAGGGCCCAAAAAAATTGTAAAAATTGATCTGTCGGAGTTCAGTGATGGTGTCCATCTTCATATTTTAACATCCAGAGTGTTAAACTATCTCCCCTGCGCTTCAGCACTTTAGACTCATGTTAGAGTCCATAACTCATCCATTTAGAGCTGGTAGGATAGCAACCACCCTCCTCGTTTTAATTGAGCAGGTCTGAAGCAGCCTTTACTTCTTACCTTTTATGAACTGAAGGTCTCCTAATGGTCGGAGACCTGTAATTCCATCATTTTCTTTGTGGAGAGTGCCAGCTATCATTCTAATGGATTCCTTCATCAATCAATGTTATGTAGTTCTATACACTCTAAAGCACTGATAGAAGTGGTCAAGCCATGAATTTTCTTTTTATGAAGTACATTTCAGCTAAATGTTTATTAGTAAGGGAATATATGGTGTGAGATATAGATACTCGTGCTAACTGTTAACAAAGAGCATGTTCTAGGGCTTTTGGTAGTGGGAGGATTGGCTTAAAAGTGGTCATGATTCCTAACTCTGAATGTTCGTTGATATTTTTACCTTACTGATAGTTTACATGTACATATGTTTTTTTCAGGTAACCCAAAACACTTCTGTTCTTCTACAATCTTTTGCTCTGGAAAATTAGCTATTAATAAACATGTGTTGTACACAGTCAAAGGTTTTTTCTCATTTATCAAGTAAAACATCACATGATGTTGCATAAAGTCAGACCAGGGTACTGCAACACTTTGTGCTGCACAGTACATTCAAACCAAGCCGACGTTTTCGCCTTTTTTCCTAGCCAACTGGAAAAACAAACACTGGGGGGATAAAATCCAAGATATGAGGTTAGGTTGATCCAGCACAGAAAGTATATCACTCCCACACAAAAGGCATGTAGGCAACATTTAATTTAGCCTTTACCAAGCTGCTGCCTATCCCTGGTGTCACGGCTTCTCTTTTGCCTTTCTGGTGTTGTTTTCCAGAGGAAATAGACATGGGCTGGAAGATGTGGGTGGATAAGACTTGCAATAGCTCTCTCCCCAACCCCGAGGCCCACCAGGTGAGGGAGGTGGGGGGTGGGGGTGATAGTGAGGAAAGAGACACAGCAGCGGAGATCTTCTCAGGCAGGCGACGGGACCCTGCAGGCAGCTCTCGTTACGTGAAGGTCATCCTTCTCAGATGAGCAGAACACCGTGACATGTTAAAGGCTGTCCTGGCTTATCTGCCGGACACCGTTTGACAGTCAAATGGGGTAAACAAGAGTCTGGGCTTGGTAAGGAGGGGGGATTAGAATGTTTTATTGGTTTTAATATCCAAATATTCTGTTAGTTTATGTATGTTTTTTTGTTTTGTGTGTTTGATTAGGACAGCCAATCAGAACCCGCCCTGTACATTACATGGAAACAGACAGTCCAAAATGTCCAATATGTTTGTAGTTCATAGAGGAGAATGAATAGAAGACAAGAATGGCGATGTCCGTAGCCTTCAATAGGTTCTCAGGATCCATCCGTGTAACCCAATTAGCTTGTAATTGATGCACTTTGAAATTCATTAACTTTCAAACCAAAGGCTGGCTTATAATTAACTGTCTGCTTTGCATCCCACATTTAGAATGAAGGTGCTGTTATTAATTCACTAATGCACTATGGTGAACCCAGTTGCACACTGCTCATGACCTTTCGCCCATAAATCAACTTTATTCCTGACATCAGGTATCTACTAAGTGTACAGCGGTAATGTCACTTTTTGAAGTAATTTGGCACAGACAGTTGCTATTCAGAATGATCAATGTGTGTATTGTGAGCCAAGGATAAAAAAATGTATATAAATAAGGATACAAACAGATTGAAGGGGGAAAGATGAATGACAGGAAGCGATGAATTACTGATGTGTCATGCAAGTAAATTTTCTAAATCTGCGATGGAATAAATTTCATAACAGTGAGTGAGTAGGCAAACTCACTTAAGATGAACCAAAACTGAGTTTAGCTTAGCTTAACATTTCTCTTCTGTGAGACTGTGCTGAGACTTTGCCACACTGTGCTAAGATGATCTAGGCTGCCTTCAGGTACTTACTTAGGGAAAGTAAACCAAACTTTGTGGCAGTTAATATGGAGATTTTACACACACATGCATCATACAGACAAACTTGCACTATGTTTCTAATGACCTTGTAGGGACTGATACCATAAGGTACATAGACTATGATACATTTTCTAGCAACTGCAGGACAGTTCATAAGTCATAAGTCATTTTGATGGCACTTTTTCTTCCCTTGTGCTAAAATGTATCTTATCATTGCAGGCCACAGTCTGAATCTTCCAGATCGGCACATGGATCATGACTTCTGAGTTATCTGTAAACAAATGCTCAGAATCATAAATTTAGGGTTTGCATATGCTACACAACGGAGCACTTCAGGTGAATTGTAAACATGAGTAGAGTCACTTTTTTGTGTGGAGTAGCATTTAAATGATTCACATGTGCCAATTAAATGATTCAGCTGGGGTGGGTTCAATTACTTTGAGTGGCTGAACCAAATTTGCAAAAATGTAGCTGCTGTTTATCGATTCCTATTGCAGTGAACAGCTTTGGAATCTGTCATTATCTATGATTAAGTGAATATGAAAACCTTTTTCTCACCACTGTAGCTAGACACAGTGTGTGTGTGTGTGTGTGTGTGTGTGTGTGTGTGTGTGTGTGTTCTTGTTTAATAATTGCATGCCATACCCCTGCAATCTTAGGCAAAAGAAAACGTAGGCTAGGTGGCAGGGGGTGTTAGTTGATAAGTCCATCGTGCCAACACAAACGGCAGCTGAAATAGCCTCTTCATCTGCCCACATTACTCTACACTTAATGAATAATGAAGCATTGTCCTTCACATCTCTCCGCATCTCCGTCTGATACATATCGATCTTCTGACGTTTATTTAAGTTCAAGATAATGTACTAATCCCAAGATAATTATTCAATATCTGTTTGTCACTGTTGATATTCCTCGGAAAGTGGAGTGGGCGAGGATGAATAAACGGTCAGTTGACACCACGGGACAGGAAGCTGGCAGTGACAACGTTGTTTTTTTTCGCCGTACTTAAGAATGGCCATATGGGGGATGTAGCAGCAAGAGATTCCGACATGAGACAAATTGTTCCCCGAGACGCAGCGTCCGTCTGGCTTCCTCAGGCAGAAAATGAGAGGAGGAGAGAAGAAGCGGGGGACTAATTTATGCGCGGCGAAAAATGCCAGGCCCCGCTCGAGCGCCGGACTTTGTCATGTGTGGAAAAATCGCACTGCGCGAGGGCATCTTTTAACTGTGAGCGACAGCCTCGGGGGAGGGGGCGTTTATTGTTAGCTCGGAGTGTGTCCACAGAATGGGTCTCGATTTACATATTGCAAATGGAGAGTAGTGAATAATTGAAATTGCAGTGAATTGTTTGCATTACGTTGCCTCGCGTTCTGTGTCACATAGTGGAAAAATGGAAGTCGGAGCAGCATGTCTGGAGTGTGTGAGCCTCTTTCACTGTTAACAGCAACAGGTGTGGATGGGTTCACGAATTGGCCCTCCTTATATTGCTGATGTATGTCCTCGCCACACCCCAGCCCTAATCCTAGGTTATCTGGTACTGGTTGGCCCTGATTTAGTCAGCGGCAGAGCTTTTAGTGTAAACCCCTCTAAACCTTGGCACTCTCCTTCAATGTCTCAAGGATCTCACCTGTATTTTTGACTCAAACCAACTCAAACCCCCCTCTTTATTCTGTGCTATTCTTTTCTTTAATATTTTTCTCTGTGCTGTATCTGTCTTTCTCTTATACTGTCATTTCCCTTATTTACACTCTCTTTCTGACTGTATGTGTTTATTTGGATTTATTTCTTCTTTTTGTTTGCCTGGTATTGCGTTGTTCATTTATTTCTTAAAGTGACACAGAGTTTGAGGAAGGTGCTATAAAAATGGAACGTATTATCATTATTTTTTATTGATTTTACTGGTTCAGTTGAAAGCATTTAACTAAAGGCATTTGCTTGCCTTTTATTTGTCTTTTCCCCCACAGGTCATAAATAAGTAATACAAGTAATTCTATAATGCATTCTTAAGCTAATTGTTATATTACCTCATCTGTGTGGTACAAACCTGAATGTGGGTTTAATGGACAAAGGCTTAGCCCGCTCCATTACCAGCGTCCCAGTACTGGCCACGGCACAGTGTGTGCACACGGGGTTGTGTGTTGTTCATGCCATCTTGCAGCTGTCTTTGTCGGAATGTCTCCATGGTGACTCTGCAGGCTGAGATGGCCACTCCCTCTTCTGGGTGATGGATAGCAGAAGACACGCGAGGCGCCTCAGTTCAGCATCTGTTTTTGTTATGTAGCTGAACCAATATGGACAGAACACTTCCAAGCATACCCACCCACAGCGTGTGTCTGTGTGTGTGTGTGTGTGTGTGCATGCGTCTGTGTGTGTGTCTGTGTGTGTGTGCATGTCGTGCACCCTATCGAGCCTCATAACCGTTTGATTTCTCTTGTGATGTTACATTCTGAAGGTATACATCTAGCATACTCTTCCATTGATTTTCATGCTGCATACAAAACGCTTGTAATGGTATTCTGAATATTGAACAAATCCTTTAAATTGGTCATTTGACCTTATATTAGATTAAAGCATTACTGATAATTACCCTACAACACTTCATTGCAGTTACTATATTGCACACCAACCATTGCCTCTGTTTCTCAAACACTCTGAAACAGCTTCTTAGGTTTTAATCTCCATCTGTGGTGCAGAAACTTCTTGGCCATGTTTGCAGGGACAAAATTCAAATGTTACAGTTATTTCAGTTTCTCTATTCAGCTCCACCCACCACTCCCTCTGCAGTGGCCTCCGACGGATGCTACTGCGCGCTCACCCCAAAACAACATCCTCCCCCGGCTGTGTGCGCACGGCCCAGCCTCAGCAACCAGAGGGCACGCTTTACAGTCGCGCCGACACTCGAGCTGGCTGGCAGAGGTGGGGTGGGGGCGCAACGGCGCCTACGTCAGCAGTCTGAAGCTTTTCAGGGCCCCGCTGCTGTTCCGAGGATGCCGCTCGCACGTAGCCCGTCTCTGCGAGAGCAGATCCGAGAGCACAGACGGAGCCCTGGATTGTCTCTGAGAGATGGAGGGAGAGAGGAAGGGATTGGGAGAGGGTGAAACGTGTCCTCTCTGCTAGTGTTAAAGGCAGAGGGACTGAAGCTCAGCGTATGTGACAGGACAAGTGCTGAGGAGGAGGAACCATGCAATATTAACTCTCATCTGGAGCAGCTGGAGCTGAGAGCATGAAACATTGAGCAAAACAGCTGCCATGGATCTACTGCTTTACTACACACACACACACACACACACACACACACACACACACACACACTCACAAATACAGTGACCTCGTTCTGTACGTCTTTCTTGTTGGCATGGACATGACATCATATCACTGAATGTGCTTTCCAAACACCTTTGATGCTTAGCTTTGAACTAAATGACACAGTCACTAATGATTCAAGTACGGGGATTGCTATAGTACTGTACTGGGTTTAACTTGGACATCAGTGCAATGTGTTTACAAGGGGCTAATCGCTTTGTTGGCACAGGGGCTTGACTGAGCCTTTCTCGGGAACTGGTGAGCCCTTCCGTATTTTCAGTCTCCAGCTACTTGGGCAGGTTTTGGGGGCAAAATACTTTGATGTAAATTAAGGCCAACATTCAAAAATGACAAATATTGAAGATTCCATCTTCAAATAGAACCTGCCCCCTGCAAGAGTCCCTAACTCCAGAGGTTCCTGTTTCTAAGCGTCGGTAGCTACGGTCTCCGTGGCTGCAGTCACAGCCTGCAGTCCTGCAGTTTAGTGTGTCAGCATTAACACTGTAACTCCTAAGGCTTGAACTGCACCCACCACCACCGCCCCTCTACCCATCCACCCCTCCCAAAAAACCCACACAGTGACAGCTACCCCATTTTATACCTCTCCAATAAGGAAGACAAGTTGTACTTTAAAAGACCTTGGGGTGCAATGCAGACCCCACAAGACAGGTGCTCGTTTATTTAAAACGAAGGGGAAATCTGTGCTGTTAAAAGCTTCCTGATTCCTAGGAACATATTAAAAGAGCACGCAGCCCTGCAGAAGAATCAGCTCTCTCCCTAGACCTGACCCCTGCGTTGTCTCCAGGTGGCAATACAAGCTTCTCGCTCACTAGCCAGAGTGCCTGTGATGGATTCAAAGGCAAATGGCCCTGAATAATTGATCGGCAGCAGACTAGCGCTAGCGCAGGGCTTGCTAATGAAGAGGAGGGCATTAATTTTACAAGAACAATTAGAAACAGGAGTAATTACACTTATTGCCATTCTATAAAATTGATCCTCGGCATGCCCCATGAATATGCTGTTTAAAGGGGTTGAGTGAACAGAACCTGGCCAAAAACAGAGGGACGGGCTTCCTCAGAAGAGGCTTTGGCGACGGTAATCTCCATTAATCTTACATTTGAGACATTTTCTTGTATTCACTCACTTGAAACATTTATCTTATTGAAAGTTTGTTTTCCTAAAGAAATTCACTTCGGGTGGCTGAGGAACAATCCCTTATAATTATTAAATAAAATACAGGAATTTGTCCACGATTTATTTATTTTTCCCTTAATTATTAAGTTTATGCTAAATTGATAACATCTGACTAGTACATTGTTTTGGTCCTGCAGAGCATTACTGGAACTTTTTTTATAATTACATTCCTCTCCCCTTGCACTTGTAATTGGGAGATGAGTAGGAGTTGTGCCTTCATCACAGACTGTGCTAAAGCAGGGGATTTTTGCCATCCAAGATTGCATGAAAGATAGTTAGCTTTGTGCCTTATGTCAATAGTGGCATCCAGCCAGCATTCATTCTTTCTAATCAGCAAGCCCATTACAAGACAGCATCCCTTACTGTGAGAGATCAGAATACAGTTACCATGCTGTTGTCCATCCTGATCCGGCTGCCCTACAAAAATATGTCTGGCACTCATAGAAAAGTTAAGACAGGCACTAACATTTGGGCAGAGACTCAGATGCTCTCTGATTGTCATGTGCACAACAACTTGGACTGTTTAGCATATGGGAACTTTGGGCCTACCTAAGATGTCAAGCCTAATGCAGCCTAATGTCAAGGAATGACAAAGGTCCCACAGAGTTGCCTTCCTGCAAGATGGATTTTAAAGCTAAGGGCGGATGGGGCAATGTGCCTTATGACCAGAGAAATATCCTCCAAAATTATTCCTATTTGACTCATCATTTCAAATGAAAGTAGAAGTAGATGCCTCTAACCAGGCTGTGCTGTTGCTGGATGTAAATTAACCTATAGCCCTGTAAGATGGCTCCATATTATAGCTGAAAGCATATATCAGCCATCAACAGTTGGAACTGAGTTCATTCCACTTTTTCAGGGCATTTCCTAGCCAGCCACTACTTTGGCAAGTTTTGACCGTTGGGAATTTGTTGTAGAAAATCCCAAAGGTGTGTTGCTTGTTTCCACAAAGAAACAAGGTTTCATTATACCAGATATTTCATGTGTTAGATCTCTTTTTGTGCAGATCTCTTTAGAACCGACTGATGAGGAAGAATGCTTGGAACTCTGACACAAAGAGGACTTCTTTGTTAGTGGTAGTTAATTTTTTTATAGGAACAGTACAATGAATCTTCAGTATTTCAAAACCGCTTTTAGAAATACCGCTAAAAGAGGCATATTTATAATTTGAAGTTCTGACTAATGACAGCTTCCCAAACTGTGAGAGATCAACAGCAAATGAAGTGCTTCCTTAAACTGCTTGAAATACTTAGGCAGTGTCACATCACGGGGAAATGAGCCCATACAACATTTAGAAGAGAAAATCAAGACCTCTCTTGCAGTCAGATTGGACACTGGAAAGCGATCAAAACCACCAATTTGCATCTATCATCTGCAATTTGAAATTGGTCCATCACATCTGCTGTTTGCCCAAGCTCTGGCTTCCCTGCTAAGAGAATCCAGAAATGAACTATTAGTTTGCGTCTTCACCTCGTCCCACCAGAATGACTGGGTACTTAACCGATTCAGAAATATAGCTCGAGACGATGAATTGGAGCTGGCACTACCTAAATTGTGTTAATTTGTAAACACTGTCTGTGGTTTACCCGAGGAAACACTTGTTAAGTGAAGGTTAAAATGGGAAAGCGTTGGGTGGAGTTTTGAATACAAGTGGCTTTTTTTTTTCAGCTTTTGCAAGTGGTTGTGATCTAGTTACAAACATCATAACAGCTTTGGTGTTAAATGCCTAAAACATATAGGAACAGTGTTTTTTATTATGAACAAACATTGGATTTTCTCTATTATCACTGCAACTTGCAGTTGTTAACAAGCCATTATAGTTGTTCAGATCATACTGTTGCTGTGGAAAGGGGGGAAAAAATCACTTAAGAAAAATAGACACTTGGAGTTCAGCAGCAGTGTGAAAATCAGGGCAGTACCAGTCATGTGTTGTGTGGGATGTCTGTTAAAACTAAAGCATAGCAGCTGTCTGCTTCCAGCTAAAAGGAGGCAGATTGGCTTTAGTACTAAAACTAGTGTCCCCTCCTGCCCTCCCTGTTGGTTTAGCACATTAATTGACTCATTATTGTTGATAAGCAGGTGGGGCTTGAGGCGGAATGTTAGTAGGCATAATTCATATGCACTGTGGATCTCTGGCTCCTGGTGGTATATATTTTACACACTCACTGACCAGTCTTCCTAGTGCTAAAAAAGAGTGTATCTGTGAAATTCTTTTACTGTGTTTGAGCATTACCAATATTTAGCATTTAGAAATATTTAGTGCTAGCGATTGCATGGTAGCAATAATGCTAAGTATCCTGCCAGTTCATCAAATACAGTTTCATATCCTGACAAAACAGAGTTGCTTCTATTATGGCCAGAGACAGCTAGGTCCTCGCTCTCTAATTAATCAATGAACCTCAATGGTCTCCCAATCACATCTTCTCTAGTTAAAGATCTTGGAGTTTTTATGAATCCCAATCTCTCGTTTGAAGCTCATGTAAAAAACATTTCTAGGACCTCAGGAACATTTCAAAGATTAGGAACATGCTCCCCTCACATGATGCAGAAAAGCTAGTTCACACATTTATCACTTCAAGACTGGACTACTCTAATGCCTTACTATCTGTCTGTACCATTAAATGCCTAAACAAGCTCCAGCTAGTTCAAAATACAGCAGCCAGAGTTCTTACTAGAACTAGAAAATTTGATCACATCACTCCTATCTTAGCTACTTTACACTGGCTCCCAGTAAAATTTCATATTGATTAAAAATGACCAACAAATGACTAATGACCAACAAAGCACAGAATGGTCTTGCCCCAAAGTAGAGAACTCCTAGAGCATTACGATCCTGCTTAGATCAAAAGGTGCAGGCACTTTACTAGTACCAAGAATTAGAAAATCAACCACAAGGGGCAGAGCCTTTTTCTATAAAGCTCCTATACTATGGAATAACCTTCCTGTAAATGTTCGAGACTCAGACACAGTCTCAATATTTTAGGCTAGGCTGTACAGTCAGGAATTTTATTAACTACTTCCCATCTTAGGTAAAGATATAGATCTGGGGGTCCATGGGCATTGAGATTATGGTAAACTGGGATGTTATGATGCTGTCACTTCACCTCTCTTTTGTCACTTAAGTTTGTTGACAGATAGCAGTGTAGTGCTAATGTTCCAGGTTCCCCTAATGCCTGTGGTTCCTTCTGGCTCTTTCCTTTTAACTGTGCTGGTATAGCTAGATCTCCTGGAATCCATCTCTGCACATTATAGTTCTCTAATTTACACACCCTCTTACCTGGACATGCCTAATAATCTGTTCTCTTTTTTTTATCCCTGATGTCATGATGTTACTGAGCCTCACCCCGTCTCAGCTGTCATGGCTACTCCCACCACACTCTGACTCCCCTGCTGTAGCCCACCACACCTCCACCCCAGCCAACTACTTCTCCATTGCCCTTGATGGACATTCTAGTGTAGGAGGGGTTTTGTACACATGCACAGCATTGGGACAAGACTAGGACCTCTAGAAAATCAGCCTAGACGTTAATGCTTCTTTTTTCATTTTATTATTATTTATTTATTTTTCTCTTAAAATTGCTATTATTGTGGTGAAAGTTGTCGGCCAGAGGAGGATGCCCCCCCTTTGAGTCTTGGTTCCTCTCATGGTTGCTTCCTCATGCTCTAGGGAGTTTTTCTTTGCCACTGTTCCCCTTGGCTTGCCAACTGGGCGCTTGGACTTAGACATTTGTAAATCTGCTTTGTGACAACATCTGTTGTAAAAAGCGCTATACAAATACATTTTTATCTGAATTTTAATATTCCATTTCATAGTTATATTGTCATATTTTCTTCACAGAAGCATATTCAATCTTAGCACTGGTCAATTCTGCGGTGTCGCTTCTAGAGGTTGCCAGTAAGTCCAATTCCATATAGGTCCTTGAAGGCTGTCCAAGAGGTAAGAGTAAATAATCTAATAATCAAAGTAAGCTGTGGCATACCTCTGGTGGCATCAGAAAAAGATGTCCATCCGGCACAGCAGGAATATGGCTGGTACACCATAGTGGCCAAATTTTAAGATTTTCTAGATCCTCCATTCTGAAGAGCAGGTTGCAGTCAAAGAGTTTTCTGAAGTCACTGCAGAAAAGTATGCTGCCATCATTTTAGGCCGGAAAACTCATCCATGAACTGGTCCACCAGTAACTCTTGATATTGTGCAGTTATCATGATGAGTATCAGTATCAGTTGAGCAGGGATTGTGCTCAGGACTCTTTTGCTACATCTGGTAAGGCAACTATAACAGTCAGTGGTTGAATTCTTTTCTCTAACAAATTAATGTGAGATATTTGCTATACCTGATGCCTCCCTTGCTGTTGTATTTACATGTTAACACTTTCTACCATTTCTGTGTCCATGTACTGTGTGTGCCAGCTTGCAAGATACTTGCAGATTGTAAAAGTGGCAAGGACAAGGACCAATCCACCGGAATTGAACAGGGTGGTTGTATGTACTCTGTGCACTACTGCATATCTTGTACATATTTATTAAGAGATCTAAAGGGCCATGTCCTTTGCTCCTTTGCCTATTTGCCCACATCTTGGGTCTATGGCCCTGCTGGTGCTCAAATGGCAAAAATCATGAAGGCCTGGAGCCTCTCACTGCAAACAGAATATTTGGGAGAAGATGATGTCAGAGATGTTCACTTGCTTTACCCATAAGTAAAGCTCATAGGAGGTTACTTCTAGCGGCATATATATATATATATATATATATATATATATATATATATATAGAGCTGGGGATGCTGGCTCAGATTTCCAGTCTGTGTTTTTACTCTCCTGTCTGACATGGGCCACAGTTCAGATGCTATTTCTTGTTAGGTGCTAGTCCCGGCTGGTCATAGTTAGGGAGTCCAAGAGATCACACAGTTACATGGTTCCCAAGGCAGACATGAACTGGCAATATGTCAGAGATGCCAAGGTGATGGATTCCGAAATCCACAAGGGCCTGAAAAGGGGTCTTGTCAAAAAGGAGTTGCTGAGTCAGAGCTGACAGGGTGCAAATTCAGAGTCCAAATCAGTCATGTTTCTGAACCATTTGAACTGCGGCCGAGCCAAGCTGGGTCCAGTGCCTAATAATTTATACCTTTCTACCTTATTGTCCTCCAATTAAGCTGTACTAGTCAATGTATTGCAAGTATTAAGAGTTAATAAATATAGATCATTCAACACTTAATTTATTTAGACTAGCCTATATCACTGTAAGAATAAAGGCCTACTGACCCAAAGTGGGGAAACAGAGTTAGACCTTGTGGGCAAAAATGAGCCCAAATGGATATCTAATGAAGGGGGCATTTCACTGTGTGTAATACATCAAAACACATTTGCCACATTTGCTGTGTATCTACAGCTCAGGGCTATATCAAATCTATATTTGATATGACTATATGGGGCATGATTAGCACTTTGGTAATACATTGGATGCCTGGAGTAGGTTTCTGATTCACCTCCTGTTGCTGAAGACAATGGAATGGGGAGTCTCTAATATAGAAGGCATAAATTGGAGAGCAACATCAATGAGAGTAAAAACAACAGTTTAGGGGCCATGACAACAGTGACCAGTCTGAATTTTGAGACATCTATGAGTTTGCTCCCAGAGAGTGTGTTCATGAAGCTATTCTAGATATGGTGAAGATAGTCCATAAAGGGCTATAAAGGAGTAGATGTACCTCAGCAGAAAGAGAGAATAGATTATTAGGCATGTCCAAGTACAATGGTGTGTAAATTAGGGAACTACAATGTGCAAAGATGGACTCTGGCAGATCTAGCTATGGTAGCACAGCTAAAAGGCTTGAGCCAGAAGAAAACACCGGCATGAGTGTAACGTCGGCCCAAGAGCCGCAAGGCGTGGAACAGGACGCACAGACTCCCTTGATTCAGTGAGACGTTTAATGACAAAAAAACATTGATGACACTTGTGGCTCTCACACATAACAACGAACAGTGTTGACAGGAACAACGATATTGAATGCTAACAATGACTATACACACACTAACGCTAACAATACCAGTAACAGAAACAATGACCAACAATGAGGCACACACAGGTGGGGGTTTAAATAGACAGACAAACACTTAACATCAAAACCCCATGCAGGTGTGTCATCACGGAGGCTGTGGCTACAAAGAAATGTGATGTAGCTAAGATAACATTAGGCCTAACATAGTCACCGTACAACTACGAATCCAAGGAGCTGGCATATAGAGCCAAAATGAAACGGTCCTCATCCAATTACGTATGCATAGCACTGCATCTTTAACCCCACTGTCCCAGCCTGGAAGCATGACATGCAGGTGGTCTGACATCTCCAGTTATCTCCAAACCAGTTTACCTGACGGAGGCTGGCAGAGCCGGTCACTCATGCCCACACATCTGATTTGGGGGAATTAGGAAGGGATCAATCATTCGTCATGCCTGGGTCTCCTCAGCCAGGCTTTTGTCTCTAGGCTAGTCGGCAACGGCAAGGATCAAAGTGGCATGAGCGGGAATTTAATGCGACTCAGGTTAGAGGCCCAGTACTTGCTCTGAGAAACGTACTTGAATATTTCTCCAAGAGCTTTTTATTTCTTTTCTACAACCCTGTTCGCTAATGGCCTTCCATATTTGCTTGGCACTATTAAAGGAATAAAAATGCTCTGTTTAGAGCAGGTAGAAATTTGAAATGGAAATTAATGTGTGTGGCCCAAAGTAAGGGAATATATATATATATAAACGTTTCCCTTTTATTACGTGCTGAGTTAATCTTTATTTTTTTGAAAGTTTTAGGTTCATGATGAGGGGTTCTTCTTCCAGTGGTTCACACATATGCCTGGCTATATTGCAGTGTTCTGGTAACGACTGGAGCTTCCATTGCCTGCCATGTCACTTCCATATTAAATCAATGATTCCGTCCTCTGTTGCACCTAGAAGACCCTATCTATTTCGGGTTAACTACGCGACCCTATCTCCGCAAATGTGGTGAATAAATTACGGCCCATTCATTAGAACCCTGCTAGCCGCTTTTCCGCCCGCCGTCGGTGTCCCTGTGCTTTTTGACTGTCCGTTCACCTTGCTTAAGAAATATCTCATGTAAAATGTTAGAATGTTTCCTTAGCTTAAATATGCATGAATCAGATTTTACTTCGTGGAGGAGGGGGAGAAAAACCCGTCACTTCAGCAAGCTGTTCTAGCGCCTTAGTCGAAGCTGCCAACTGGGCCCATTTGTGCACTGAATTAAAAACCATTTAAATGGACTCTGAGGACCTATACTGTGTTCGAATGCTACGATACACATGTAATTGCAGACGCCGCAGCACAATAATCACTGAAAACCAGTTTTGTTTTTAAATATATGACCTAGGTATTGCATTTATCTAATGTCCATGTGAGGGCATTGAATTTTTAGAAGGATTTTGTGAGAAAAATGTTTCACAAGTTTGTTCTTGTAGAAAGGACGTTTTAAAGTTGAACAAGCATTATATTTGTAGTTATATTATTGTTTGCTGTAACTGCATGTATGTGCGTGTGTATGAAAAAAGAGTAATGTTATTCATTATTCATTAAAAAAATACAGAAAATCAGCATGCATATATATATATATATGTGTGTGTGTGTGTGTGTGTGTGTGTGTGTGTGTGTGTGTGTGTGTGTGTGTGTGTGTGTGTGTGTGTGAGAGTAACAGAGGTGCTCCCTCAGCAGTGCATACAAAGCGCTTCAAAGTACTTCTATACACACAAACTTACACACATTTTACATGTCACGGACCAGTCCCACTGTTCACGTGGTACGGACCGCCGCGTGCTGTGGGAGTTTGTCTTTTCGTTTGTAGCCACGCCCATGTTTGCACACCGGCACCGACTTCTGCGTCTAACGTCTGCATGTATTTAAACCGTTGCAGGAGAGAGCGGAATTCTCGGTCTTTGTTCATGTTTGGTTATGTTCATGTTCGACTACGTATTCATGTCATGGTAGTATCGCGTGCTATGTTTGTAACCTGTTGTCTGTGTTCACCTACCTGGTTTTCTGTGAGTGCCGATATGTTCGTCCTTCGTGTATGTATAATAAATGTATGTCTACGTGAAGCGAGCTTGTGTCTCCTCACCTTCGGCAGTCGGGACGTTACTATATACATACCTACATACATACATACATACATACATACATACATACATACATATATTACAATCAAATGAAAAAATTACACCGGCATCATAATTCTGTTCTATGTCCACCACTACTAGGCCTACAAATAAAAAAAATACATATTCTCCTTGAAGACATCTGCTATAAAAAATTCCTTAATGCATACTATATATTTTTATATACTTATACTCTGCTACTTGGTCTGTGCTGTCATCCTGACCTCAGTATAGTAATTGCTGCATTGCTCTGTGAAAGCAGCTTAAAGAAGGGCCTCAGTTTCACTGGGGTAACTTGGATCTTCCATATGTTGTAGATTATTATGTATGGTGTTCCAAGGGCCTATGGTATTGCGAATAGACTGATCAGAACAGAGGACTCCTTTATAGGATTACAAGGGCCCGAGAAAAGCCGGCTATGAAAACAGGATCTAATACCGACTCCAACCAGTAGAGGGCTCCATCACCTTCTAAGTAGTCTATGAAACTGAAACAGCTGGTTATCATTGGAGATGAGCCTCGATAGAAATGCATTCATACAGTCTGTCACAGTGGAAACATGAGTGGAAGCTCATTTAATAGACTCAGTTTAATATTTCCATATTAGTGCTTTCAATCATAGTATTGCAATCATAGTTCTATGAGTACTGAGCATGACTCCTACAGTAAAAGGGGTCATGGTCAATACTGTTCAGGGAGATTCATCACTCCTCAACTACAGCCTGATAGAAAACATACTCCTAATACATTATTGTATGTCCTCACTTATTCATATATAGAACACAGTTTCCAGTACATTTGCATGACAGTATGGAAGACGTTTGGCCCATATCAGTCCTGACTGGTTGGGGCAAAGGTTATTTCGAAGCCTCAATACCCTGTCCTGTCACTTTCCCTAAGCATTTTTTGAGTAAGGTGCTTTAGAAGTACTACAAGAAATTACCCAGGTATTGCAAATAATAACAACAAATTAATAAAGTATTGCATTGCTAAAATCACTCACTCCTGGAAGTCAAAGAATCCCATCTTGTGTCCATGCAGGGGTGTATGTATTACCTCACTGCAATTTTTGAACATATCTCCACACACACACGCACACGCACACGCACACACACACACACAAATATATATATATATATATATATATTATATATATGAACATGGCTTTTTTTTTTTATTTTAGGTACTATGCTAAGGTTTCTGTTATACTATACAGAAAACAGAATCTCATGGTGAAGTGTATAGATGAAAGAAGTCACAGTAAACAAACTGAATACTTTTTTAAAGTTTTAAAAAATGTGTTTTTACAGTGAGCTTGATACATTGTGACTATTTATATTAGTACCCCCTGCCTCATCACAAACAAATACAAGGGCATAAAACATCTAATATCCCAAATTGCAGTTATCCATCGAATAAACTCTCTGTAATCCTCATACAGTCCTAAGCAGTGACTCAGCCATCTGAAAGTAATGTGTATTAAAACACAAGTCAAGCCACCTTTGTAATCTCCATAATGGCGAGTGTAAGTGGCTTCTCTGATGTTCAGCATGGAGTTATTAGTGGCGGGGGCTAGACATGGGAGGGACAGGGGGTGGGGCTGGTGATGTGGGGGTGGGCCAGAGAGGGGGCGGGGCGACGAGGCACGAAGGCTGGTTTATACCCACTATCAGAGTGGGAGGCTTTGGACGCGGCTCAGGCCAAAGTGACCGCCGTATACCAGTGGGTTTGGCCACATGTCAGTCTCATCACGAACCGGACGTGGGGAGACACGCGAACAGAGAGCTGTGCGGCAATCTGTGGTGCCAAAGCCTCTTTGGCAGACGCAGGCACCACATAAGTCCATTGTCACTCAGTATGCTAAAGGAGCATAAGCCACAGCACAGCACAGCGGACCAGAATTACAAGGGGATATCCATTCGAAAGGGATCCCCTAAGAACCTGCATGGGTATTTACATGCTCCAGGCCAGATTAACAGAGAGACATATAGGTTATCTGGTGCTTTACATGCGCAAGACTTGCACTTTTGACAATAGGGTGTATGTTCTTTATCTAATACTGATGTTATGACAAGGACTATGTGTTCTTTTGTTTTTTTTGTTGGTCAGTGAATTTGCATATGCCCATGATTAAGAACCAGGAGGTAATAGGAACTATATTGTGACAAGGTCAAATGATGAAATGATAAAAGTAAATGAATAAGTAGATTTTAGTAACCAATTAAAACAAACTCATATATTAGGTTAATACTATTACTATACTAATATATATATATATATATATATATAAGAGGTTGAGGCTTGGGAAGTGTTTATTGTGATCACTTTGCTATTGTGATGAGTTAATCAAGATGTATGCATTATTCAAACAATGCCTCATAAAACATTAATGGGCATTTGTTTTGATGACAGTTAAATGTAAGCAAAATCCATTTATATTTGTTAGCACTTATGGGTCATTATGCTACTGTCATTTGTCAACACTGGGTATGGGGGGGGGTTCTTTAAGACTTTAAAGGGGAAGAATACTGCACTACCTTTCCTGCAGGGACATTGGTCTTGTGTGGCCCCATGCTAAGAAACGATCAGTTATGCTTAGTAGCTTGTCTATGGCCTACCTGTGTTATGTCACACCCCATAACCCCACAAAAAGCTTTTTGAAGCGGTGGCTATTACTTTCTTCTGAAACCCATGAATGTGTTATGGACCACACGTTTATTCAAAGTTGTACTTATCCACTTACATATAAAATGTTGCCAGATTTAATTGTCCTCTTAAATCACACAGTAACATGGCACTTCAGAGTGAGAGGTATCTCTGCTTGGACTTATTCCTGTTCAATAACAATTTAAACATAAGCAATAATCTAAGGATTAGAAATACCAAATATAAGCCACTCACTGTCAGATCAGAGTCAGATCTTTTTTATAAACCTTAATCAATAAACTGTGCTTACCATCCTACTATATGGTGGCCATCATGATAACTGCACCAATTCAATATGTCCCTGACAGGACATGAATGAAAAATAGTGTTGGGCTTGACAAAAGATGTTCTTTATCCCGTGTTGTCTCTATGTCCCCTTGGTGCTTTACTACCTGAGACCCCACCACCACCACTGCAACAGACGTCTTATCAAACGTGACTGATTGCCGTAATCTGTACTCTGGGCAGCCATTAAGCAAATTACCTGAATCATTGCAAGGATTAGTCTCATTAACACATGATTAGCATCAAATTAAAATAATGAGTGTTTAACTTGTGATGTCTTCCAGTTGTTTGAACAGCTTGATCAGGCACACACCAGGCTTGCTGAGCGCCAGTTTGTGCTTGAAAACAGGAGCTAGGGGAGGTTGGTGGCCCTTGGGTGGACCTCATGGCGACAGTCAGTAGGCGATGGTCAAAGCAAAAGTGGTGAAGTTACTCCAGAAATTCTGACTCGCAAGTCTGGTTAGTCATTTGGATTCTTGTTTGGCTGTACTAGATCTGTTCCATGTGAAATTCCCTTAAAGGGACTAGCTGAGGCTTCACTAGTAGGTTGAAAGAATGACAAATGCTTTATGGATATGCCACATTAATATAACAAGTACTGACATCTGTAATGATATTTTTAAATGGATATGCTTATAATTGTCAAGAATGATTAATAATTAAATCATTAATGAATAATTAAAAGTGCAGTGTTTAGAGAATAGAAGTTCAATTTGCATGATATTGTTGGTAAAAAGTGGAGAATGAAACCTTAGTAGAGAGACAGTTAAGAAAAGAATATACTATGACTTGTGCAACCTATAAGGTTAAGATAGCAACAGTGGTTTGTAAGTATGGATTCATTTCAGGTGTACAAGCATATGTTGTTTTATGCATTAATTAAACCATAAACAAATGCAACTGGATGCAAGCAAAGTACAAAAAGCAGTGATGTATTTACCAGAAACCTTTGCACAAATAGTACTCTAGCAGTGATTTACTCCAGTCCAGGTGACCTTTGCCAGTCGGCACCCTATTAAGCTGATTATGTAGGGTCTAATCAGAGGGGCTGGTAGCAGTGAAGTTGTGCATAAAAGGGGGAAACTGCATAGACAGTTTAAACTGTTTTACAACCAATCATGTTTTAGCATCTCCTTCCTTTAACCCCTGTGTTGTTGGTGATCTTAAAGGCAAAAACAGCCAAGTAAGTAAAAGAGAGCTTGCCACCCAGATTTGAAGTTGAAGTTATTGCAAAATAAAATGCGCAGGCAACGTGGTGGTCTGCCTGACCACCGCCTGATCTCATAAATCAGAATCCAAGCACATCTGTCTTCTGTGACATTTGTAGACCTTATTCCATAATCCATTAAAATAAAAGCAATTTTAATTAAAAACATTCAGCTAAGTAAATATATATAGGTTATGCTATTATGACCATTTCACAGGATTCCGACTTAAAGGGAAAGTTGATAAATGGTTGGTGGCACTAAAGTGTAATGCACCTTCTGCTTTTAGCATAATAAAATATTTAGTTTAATACTGAAAATGCATATTATGGTAGCATTAAGTAAAGAGTAGTTAAAAACTGTAATGCTAACCTGCTGTCAGGAGATTATATGCAGCAGTGAAATCGTGTTTTATGAAGAGGCTGTGGCTGAGAGCAGCTCCGCTAAGTGTCATGCGTGGTGAATGATGTCTTAAATGCAGATGACAACAATAGCCAAGACTTAATATGCAGCGCATACACTTAATTTAATCCACAGGGGGGATTATGACTCTCCCTAATGTCAGATCCCTTGGTGAACATTAAATATGTTTGTCTACAGATGCTCCTCCGTTATCTGGTGATGTCCATGGATTTTTATTATGTCTTAATCCAACCATGTGGAAAGAATATCTTGGAATTGGTGTTAGATAGGCACCCCCCCCCCCCCCCCCCAAATATAATACTTTTAATTTGAGTACATTATTTTGAGGCTATACATTTAGCTTTGAAAAAGAGGACTGTTTTCTTTAAGAGGGTAATACTTAGAAGTACTGCATCAATTAAGTGGTGGTTGGCTTTCTAATGACATAAATGAGGCCTGTTCATTTTTACTGCGAGGGATCATACACCAGACATTCATGCAAATTTGCAAAAGCTTCTCAGTTTCTCAGAAAATGTATTGCCAAAGGCGAGGTCATAGGTTAAGATACCATTTGGCTGAATACAACCTATGAAAAAAAAGGTGACACATTCTATAGAAGAAGCAGCTTACTTATTCCTTAACATTTTCCTGAAGATTCTGTAAAGAACCATCAAGAGGTTTTAGCAACCTCAGGCCAAAGATGTCAAGGGTGCAGCGACAGATGAATAGGGACACTGTGACGTGGGCAGCACAGAGGAAGTGAGAAGCAAGGTTGTGCTATAGGAAGCCTTTTACATATATAGATACATGCACCTTGTGTGGGTGTATATATGTATATATATATATATATATGTATGTATGTATGTATGTGTGTATGTATATGTGTGTGTGTGTGTGTGTGTGTGTGTGTGTGTGTGCGTTTAGATACTCGTTAATATTTTTTATGTTCATGCATCTTGTATTAACTGTAGTTGTGATTTGTCTCTTTTTGTGTTAGGAATTGAAGCAGTTAATTTCACTGTACATTCGCACTTTGTACAAATGTGGATTTGATTAATAAGCTTTGATATCATTTTGAAAATGGCACCACTGCATATGATTTGACTATTGTAGCTTACTGATGTGTGAATACAGCTTTCTAGACATTCACACCAATTAACCTGCAACCTAGCAGTCAGTATTTGAATGAACAAAAGTAACGACTGTACTAACGAAGTATTAAAGAAAGGTGCTTGTAATTAGTCATTCATTAACAGCTTACGTAAACATGGTTTACAATCACATTTCTAACGTTCAGGACTGCCAATGCCAAAGAATTCTGGAAGACAGCCTTGTCCTTACATTTGAATCGCTGGGGTTTGACGAGTTAATGAACTTTAGATTAGAGTAAGTAAAAAAAAAAAAAAAGGTCCCACTCCTACTGCAGCAAATAGCCAAGGGCAATAGCTGATAACTAATGTGTGGAATATTGCAATTAGCATAGCTAAGTACTTACAGGGATCAAATTAAAAAATTCATTAGTGCACACACTTAATTAAGAAACACTTTTCGGGTTTACATGATAAATTATGACACCTATTAAATCTTCCCCTAAAAGCTATAATGGCCTCTTTGCTCCTGGGTAAAGAAGAGTTTCCTTTTGGGTTCACGGGGGCCTCCAAGGACCTGCTGAATTTGTTACTGTTTTATTAAGAACAATGTGCCCTGCAACGGTTACAGGACTGCGGTGGTTTTAGACAGCGGAGGAGTTTTTACGGGGTTCTGCTTCACCTCCGTCTCAAACTCAAACATGTTCTTTTTTAATTGAAACAAGGAAGTAGATGAAATATGTTGAGTCGAAATATTGAGTTTGAGGGCAATTTTGTATCCTCTGCAAAAGATTTTCTTTCTTGGGGCCACTTCCATAATATCGTGGGACAGTATTTAATATGCAATCTCTCAGATTAGTCAGATGATTGTTAAGAAAAACTGAATGACTGTTAAGAAGAAAGTGTTTTGTATGAACATAAAATGATACTGTATCAGTGATACCATTTCAAATGTTACTGTATCAGTGTCTTCAGCTTACTATATTGACTAAAGCACGGCCTAAATTTAGAATATTGAAGATTTGACAAATGCTAACTACTCTGACCAACTATTCAGATGTTTTTTGGTTTGGTCTAGTTACAGTACAACAGCAAGATGTTGATCACATTTCACATTTAAACACATTTGGCAGATGCTTTTATCCAGAGCGACTTATAATTTCCTTTATGTTATAGAGGTTGGCAAATGTAGTGTTTAGACTCATCAGTATAGCACTTGCTTGGATGGGGTTTGGACCTGAATTCCCCCACAGGAGAGGCATATATTGAGGGTATATACTGTATATAGCAAGGGTATATACTGTATACAATTAGGGTATATACTGAATATAGTGAGGGAATATAGTGTATATAGAGAGGGTATATACACTGTATACAGTGAGGGTATATACTGTATATAATGAGGGTATATACTGAATAAAGCGAGGGTATATACTGTATATCGTGAGGGTACATACTGTATATAGTGAGGGTAGATACACTGTATATAATGAGGGTATATGCTGTATATAACAAGGGAGTATAGTGTATATAGCAATCATATATATATTGTACATAGTGAGGGTATATACTGTATATGAGGGTATATACTGTATATAGTGAGGGTATATACACTGTATATAGTGAGGATATATATACTATATATAATGAGGGTATATACTGTATATCATGCGGGTCTTCGCAAGTTGTCTGTCAAAGCCCTCCTTTTAACCATCTGCAGTAAATAAATGTAATTAAAGAAAAAGGCTCTTGTGCTGTATACATTTGGTTTATTTACACCAACAATTCAACCCTTGCAGGATAATAACTCCTCACTGAATTTCAAATAGCATAAAAATGTATATGATGAAAAGCGTTCGAGGCCCCTCCCAACACTGAACTGGTTGTGAGAAGGCCTTTTGTAAACCTGTTGTAAAAATGAGAGGGAAATTTGTCTATTTATTTTTATTCGCTTTTAGCGTTTTTCTATCTCTGTCTGTCACTCTATCTCTTGCAATGGTACATTTTTAAAAACCTTCCAGTGCATGTTGAACCTAAACTATTTGTCCCTGCACCTGTTTTATCTTTGTGAAATTATATGGAGAAAAAGAAATGGTAGCGATGGAATTCTTTTTAACAGTGAGTGGCACATTAAGTTGTGAATCTGGTTTAGTGGCCTTAATGTACCTATATTCATCTTTCAAACCATCTCTGGAGCCAGTCCAATGCCAGCTCATTTTTCAGCTGCAAAGGGTCTTGTGAATGTTGTGAATTTACAACATTTAGCCTTATTCTTTCACTCTCTGAATATGTAAGAGCTTCCATGAATAATTTTACTGGCTTTGCTTATAAATGCTTTAGAGCTGAATTTTAGACACACCTAAAGTTTTATGCCATGTTTACTCTCTGTCTGTGTGAGCATATTTTGAAATGAGAAAATGTATCAAATAAATCAGTTGACTGTATGTTCTTTTAACCTTTTTACCCAGCAATCAATATCCCTTTATCTTTTTTTTCAATGTGAGTACGTGTAGACCTTTGCGAACACCTAGGTCTACTTCAGGTTCACAATATCACTTGGCTGAGGAGCCCTTCTCACTACTGTTCCTTACAATTGATTGACTTCATATTAAATCTCATAATGCCACCACACCCATCCTAATGCAGAAAGTCCCACCTTTTAAGTAAATATTCTCCCCACTTTCTAAGTAAATATTGTCAGTCTGTTTGACTGAATTCTTTGCTTTAGGCGCCAAGAGCAGTAGACAGTACGGTTAATTTAAGCGTCAACATGGCTGCCGCTGTTCACTCCCTATGCTTTAAACAAGTGGCCAGAGTCGGAAGCCATGACTAAATTATTAACTGTGTATTTCATAACGTTAGTGACAATATGTTAACACGTTTTTTTCGATGCCCCGTCCCCCCGCCGCGAACAGATGGCTCCTTTTACTTTATTTTCCACATCAAGTATGATTATTTCTTTGTGCCAAAAGCCACCTGCCGTTCTTCGGTCTCCGCACTAATTATTTATGTTGGTAACACACAGCAGGACTTGTTATCAGTTGGATGGTGTCTTAATAAAGGCAGGCACATCAACATATTGACATCGTGTTCACCGGGAAAAATTTATCATGGGCCGGTGTGGCCGGTCAGCACGAGACACGTCCCGAAAGCAGGCCACTCGCCAGAACGGCGGAAGATGACCTCCTTTACGCCTCGCCTCTTTGTGCCGAAATGTGCATGAGACGGCAATTAGGTGAAAGCCCATTAAAAAGTCAAATAAGAAGGGAATACATTAACATTGAGTCCCAAACCAGACGATTCTACCACTCACTGCGTGACAGAAAAGGACAAAGAGGCCAACTGCTCGCAGGAGAGCATGGCCAGGGAAGTGCCTTTTGTCAGACCCGCGGCGTGTTACGTCATGCCTCCAGCTCTGCGAACGCACACACGAATACGCAGTTGGCCCAAGCTACAAGTACCAATTAAGTTAAGTATCCGCCGAGTTTCAAAGCATTATGGCTGAGGGATAGGTCAGTTTTAATCACAGATACAGGCCTTCTCAAATGTAGAACACTTATAATTACACATACTCAATACTTTAATCCTCCAGGGTCACAAAATGAATACGACATAATTACAGTTTCATGCACACATGAAACCCCTCCACCTCCCCACCCTGCCTTTCTACTTCATGTAATGTGGCTGAAAGTGGGTTCAGAAATATGTCATTTGTGATGGACAGTAATGCCAAATATTCTGAATAATTATATTTTCGGTGCTGGGAGATAAGCCCCATTCATTCTAGACCAAAATACTAAAACTGGGGATTAGCGAGAGAAAGCAGACGCCCAAGTGCTCCTATATTTAAGATCCTTTATCTGCTCATTTAAGATATATATGGGTTTGAGTCCTCAGAGAAATGTGAGGTTTGAACACACTTCTGACATTCAGTCAACGTCCCAGGCCCCCATCTCTCCCACTGACAGAGTCTTTAATAGCATTTATGATTAAAAATATGGCTCTTGCGTTTAATTATATATTGTGGTAGCAAGTTTAACTTGGTGGTAGGAGTGAAACACCAAAGACAGTGAGAGAGGCCAGAACCAGCAGCTGCGTTCTTCATGCTGGGTTGTCTTAAGACTGTGCGCCTGATGCAGTCAAAGGGAAGATTCCCTTACCAATGTTTGATGCCATCTCCAGACCATGACAAAACACGGGATAATGTGATCATACTATAGTGCAGATTTCATTAGTGTGGTTTATATTGTGAAAATCTGAAATTGAATAAACATACAAATAGCTGGGTCAGGGATGAGGAGTGAGGAATATTTGTGATGACATTTACATCAGATGCAGACTGAAGGTACACACGGTACACACATTCATTACATGTGAGAAAGGTGAATTCCCTGCATCGTGCTTTATATGAACCAATATGCCCTCATGGCATTATAATACGTTATTAATATCTGGCAGAATTGTACTTGTCATTTTCTCTCATACTAGCAGATGAAGCTGTTTATGTAACTTTTTTTCCTCTGTCTGCAGTGGATGAAAAAAACTGTTCGGTCAATGTCATAATGAAATTGTGATTAAAAAAATAAATCATTCTTAATTGAAATTATAGTAAACGGAAATCCCTCAGGTGGACATTAAATATAGTTATGAATCACAGACAGAAATTTTCAAATGGCACAGACTGAATTCACTGATGTTTTATCCAAAAGGAAGAAGCAGCATTCATATCCACTTAATACTAAGTTCCTACTTTCTATTAAGAACATTTTAACAATAAATTACTATTATGTTTGGCAAGAATACCGCTACGTATATTACATGGTGTTCATTAGTATGCAAATGTATTATTTTACGATCTTCTTCATAATATTTAACCTCTCTATTTATCTGCCAAAGTAACAGTTAGATTGAATCCATGTCTGCCATGTAAAAATATGTAGTAATTTATGACACACTATTAATTTCAAATGCATTGCTTATTAACGACATGCATTTTTGCGGCTAGTCATAGACCTACAGTAATGCAGTTGTACGGACTTCATATGCACAAGTTTATGGATCTCAGTCCTGTCGAATCCGCGTATGAATCTTTATGCAAACATATTTCAAAGGCTTTTCTTTCTTTCACATCAACAGCTTTAAGAAACAAACAACAAACAGGACTGGGAACAATTGGATGTAATAAGTAACATCTGGAAAGAAAATTGTACAAATTCGGCCACGGACACCTGTGAATCGGCCGGATCTCATAACCGCCAACATCTATGCGTAGATTTAGCATTATTCATATTAAAGTGTTGCCATTCCTCACACTCGGCGGAGGCTGTTAAACTGTAATTTCACGATTAGCTTGCATGAGAGAACACATCTGGTTGCCTGTCTCGAGGCCCACCAGCGCTAATGCAGACATGCGATTCATGCACGTCTGCGAGGATCTGCGAGCAGAGCTGGCACACCGGTGCCTGTGTTCCGTGGCCACCACTGGGACACCTCAGAAAACCTGCCGGGAGAGCGAGCTGTTGAGTCGGGGGGAGGGGGGGGGGTCTTCTCGTCTGAAGAGTTCGGATTTAGAGGGATCAGTAGGGTCTTTAATCCCTGACTGTCTGTCTCTGCATGTTCGCCCCTGCCATCATTATCATTTTGATACTGTCTAATCCCGAAAGAAGCTATGCTATGAATTAATATAATCCCCTCACACACTCCTGTTAAGTGTTAACCCAGACTCACCTAGGTCGCTGCTGTTAGGAAAATCACATACAGGCATAATACGTATAAAAGGACGATCGGAATTCCGGGTGGTGCTTCTCACCGCGTGGATGGCAAAGCTTTGTTTTTAATCACGCCCCATCTAATAAGACCCTGGAGAGTAATCTTGCCACAATTTCCGGCCATAAACAGGATCATATCACGGCAGGTCACCTGCGCTAACCTTCTGTCGAATTACGACCCCAGCGATCCACTCTGATTGCTTCAATCACCGCAGCGGCGTCGGAATAGCCGCGAGAACTTTCCAGTAAAGCCCTCAGGCTCCTGATTTAGCCACACATTGAGGAAATTGCATTCACTCCCTGTCCGCACTGTTTGGCATCCATTACCGTTCATTATTATCTCGCACACGCGGGACCTAGGGGGCGGGGAGCTGGAAGAAAAGCGGAAGTTTGGGCGCAATTCGTGGCAACTCTGCCGCTGCGACACAGCGGTCTGATTCTGGTTGCCGCCTTTCTCGCGAGCTTTCCTCTCTGCGTGTGCGCAATATCTCAGCCTACTCGATCCAGATGGAGTATCCGGCCAATTAGCCCAACTATTAACAGTGTTGTCAAAACAAAAATTAGCAATAATCGATCAAAAGTAGAATAAGGAAATGGAAGCAGAGAGGCGAATGGTGCAAAAACACTATGGAACACACTGTAAAATCGTTCAATATTTGCATGTGTGGAAGAAAAATTACCCAATTTGAAGATTTATGACTTGAAGCCAGAGAGAATAACCCCCTTTCAATTTATGACATATTCATCAGAATGTATTGTGCAACTCAATTAGCTGACTTGAGCTGTGAACCTAATGAAACCCTTGGAGAGCATGTTAGTCATATAAAGAAACCAACATGTCTCCATCTGTAGGGAGCTGCTATCCCAGAAGGCTAGTCTGCTCTCCTAGCATTTCAGTTTCTCTCAGGCTGTGCTGGGTTTAGTTCCACCAGCAGGCTGTGCTGGGTTCTCTGCAACAGCTTCCATATCTTTACCTGGAAAGCTGTTCCCAGGACATGGGCACTAGACCCAGTCCCATCTACATCTAACCAAGGTAGACGTGCTGGACTGTGTATTACAACCCCCTAAGTGTCATAACATTAGTTGAAAAGTGCTTGTTTTGCCCAACTAGGTTTTCTCTTTCTCTCTCTCTCTCTCTCTCTCTCTCTCTCTCTCTCTCTCTCTCTCTCTCTCTCTCTCTCTCTCTCTCTCTCTCTCGCCTGGCTAGTCTCTAAAGAAACTGCCACTGAGCGAGTGTTTGGGGTTATCATCTGTGTCTCGGAGCAGGTGAAGACATGGGACTATGCAGGACATCAGCCCCTCCCCCCATGGCTGGCCTCGCCTCGGCAACTGAGGTCTTCATAAATAATCTTTAAACAATCTGCCTCTCTCCGCTCCCCTTATTAATTACTTTTATGGCCAAAATCAAACATCTGTCACCGTGGAATATACAAATTAATTATGCGGCTTCTTCTCATCAGAAACGACAGAGTGGGGCTCACGAGTCACCGGCTGGCCGAGGAAACCTGGGAGAAAGAAAGAGCCTCAAGAGGTTTAGAACCATTCCCCCCCCCCCCGCAAATGTGTTTTTAAAGCTTGACAAAAGAAAAGGCATCTTTTGATTTGTAATCCAAATTAGTCATCTTCATTAAGCCTCAATCCCTCCCAACCCTTTCTGTCCAGTCAAAAGAATGCTTTTAAGTGTAATTCGGCAGTTGTCTTTGTTCCGACGTCTGGCTATTACTATTACAATTAGAATTTTATGATATCTGTGCTAAAACCAGACTTCTGAAAATATAATGAGTCCTTGCCTCCCACAAGAGCCAATGTCATCAAAAGCTGTGGAAGAGAGATAGATAGATAGAGAGATGAGAAAGGGGCAGTGGGTTTTGAAAACCTTCACCGTGCCCATGAAACTTTTTTTTAGGTCTCGAGTGAAGTCAAGGACCTTCATTTTCCTCCAGCTTTCATTCTCTCCTCACAATTTCTGGCGAAGTCCTTTTTGTTCGCTGGCCTACATGGCTTGGGGGGGTGGGGGGTGGGTCGTCAGCTGGATCTGCCTGACAGAAGACAGCTGTCTGCCTCTCCTGTGGCTCACCGGTGAGGTGCCCCAGGACTCCGCCCACAAAAGGGTCAGCACCTCTGAGGGGAGGCAACATTTGGTAGCAGTTACTGAGCGGCAGGGAGTCCCGCCATTCCCTTCCCTCATCTTTCAGGAGGGAAGGGGGGGCGGGGCTGGGGGGCTGGGACGAAGGCGGGAACCTGACCGGCTGGCAGGCGGGGTACCACGCTTTACCCATCATCCCTCAGACCTGAAGGAGGAAGTGACCTTGAGATGGTGTGTGGTCGAGCTGCATGCTGCGCACGGTGGTCTCTCTGCTCCAGGACTGACGGGGCTTGGGGTTGAGTGAGTATCAAGGGTCTCGCTTTGTCTTCTGAGAGGAGTTCTAGGTGATCATTCCTCCATGAGCAAAGAAACTTGCTTTCGAATTAAAAAAAAATTTGCCTCACTCGTCAATGTCAAATTGTATTTTCACAGCGTCATCATAACAGGACTAATCACTTCAAATGTCTTCTCATTTATTACGCTTCTGTTAAATGGCCCTGCAAAAAAATTAGATTACATTCAGGTCACAGATTTCAGTGGTCAACAGTTTTCCTTCCTTACTGTACCTTTGCACCCACATATAAACAGTATGTGCAAATAAACTCCGATAGTAAGTGATGAACATTCATAGTAACTGTGACATGTGGAGGCAAAGCAGGATGCGGGAACGGGCCGCGTCTAACACAAGCAACGTTTATTTAATACAAAGACGACAACACGGTTAGTGAACTAACCTGGTTCAAATATCGACAACACTTATACTCAGACACAAGACTTATACGCATGCACACTAACGACACAGAATAAGGAGCAGGTGTGAAACACGGGGAGGGCGTGGCCATACGGATGAACACACACACGGGCCGCACCGTGACAGAGCCCCTCCCCAACAGCGTGACTCCTGGCACGCCAGCCTATCGGGCTACTGCCCTGAAGCCCACGCTGAACGGCGAGGCAGAAAGACTGAGCAACCCGATACGGGCCAGTGTGAGCAGGACAGCGGAGGGAAAGACAGGGACCAAGACAACAACAGACACAGGGACGGACACACTGAGGGGAACAGGCCCTGACATGAAGGGAGACAAGGCAACAGGTACTGTGACCAAGACAGGGATAGACACAGTGATCGGGACTGGTACAAAAACAGGATTATATAAATGGCTACTAAACAGTCCAGGGAAAGTAGCAGGAGCCCCAGCCAATCCCCCAATCGTCGGCTGGGTCAGAGTCCGCCCCGGCTGGATGGGATCCTCTCTCGCCGACGTGTGTGGGGGCGGCTGCTCCGGCTTCGGCGCATGTGCTTCCGGAGACGCTTCAGCTGATTGGCCCATCTCAGAAGCGGGCACCGGTGACGCCGCCTTCTCGCCTTTGCATGGCTTCGGCGCCTGAGCTCTGGGGCTGTGAGCCTTCACAGAGGGAATGTCCTCATCTGAGGATGATACTTCTCCACAGGCCCCATTGGGCTGCCTGCTTATTCCGGCATGGAGCCTCCTGGGCAAAGCCTTAGGTGGTACCTTGGGCGCTGGAGGCTCTTCGGTCTCGGAGTCCGCCGACATGGTGTCCATCTCCGAAGGAGAATCCCTATGGAGAGCTTCCTCCACCTCCATCGCCGGATTCTCCTTCTGATAGACTTTTCTTGTCCAATCGGAAGCTGACATCAGTGTATTCTGATCGGAGGCTGGTGTCCCTTTGGCACTCAATCCGATCGTGCTCCCCATGGTACTCCCGGTGGTCCCAGTAAGGGTAATAGGACCCCATGGAATCAGGACCTTGATACTGGTCTCCCTGGTGCCAGCTTTCATAGTCCATCAAGGAACTCTGTAGGACTCTGCGGAGTCCTCCCCAGGACTACACCCAGGGCCCCCCCAAAATTCTCCAGGAGCACTCTGTCCTGTTGTCACGATACCGAGAGTGCCCAGCAATATGGAGGGATTCCTTGTAAGGGCTGGGGAGGAACGGTTACACCCCTTCTTCTTCTTCTTGTTAGTTTTTCCCAGCATCCTTTGGCAGTCGATGTTTCTGTGACGTGCGGAGGCAAAGCAGGATGCGGGGACGAGCCGTGTCTAACACAACAAACGTTCATTTAATACAAAGACGACAACGCAGTTAGCGAACTAACTTGGTTCAAACATCAACACCTATACTCAGACAAGATTTATATACATGCACACTAATGACACACAATAAGGAGCAGGTGTGAAACACAGGGAGGGCGTGGCCATATAGATGAACACACACACACACACACAGGCAGACGTTTGAGAGAGGGGCCATACCATGACAGTGATCTCATCCTCAGCACAGTTTTAAGTTCTTCAGAAAAGTTGCGGCTGCAAACAGCTAATGGGCACTAAGCATGGCAGCATATATTATGACAAACAACACATGCTCCATTATGCCAGCTGGTGTGATGATGCAATAACGTCGGACTCATTAACTTCGGCACACAGTTTACGGTGGCCTTTTACGACACGATTAATTGATTCACACGTGCATTAGAACCAAAATATCTCGACAGAAATTCATCTTCTAATCTGTCATAAATGCGTCTGGTGGTGAAGGGAAAGCGGGCATCATTCACGCTAATAGTGGCGGGACACACAGTAAACGGGAGGAAAGCAAGCCTGCCATTTCACTATTAACTTCTCATTTGCTTTTTATTAGCGAGTGAGTTCTCAGCGAGCAGGGGCATTCTTGAGATGGTGCCATTAGGGTTGACAGTTCTAATGAAATGTTCCCCAAACTGGACCCATTAACTTTGGCCCATTTTGCAGGTGGGTGGGCGATGGGGCTTTTAGGGTGTATTATCTCCATTATCTTTGGGTACACATTTAGTCTCTCTTGGGTGTTCAGTTCCTGTGTTCTTCATTTGTTCTTTCAACCAGAGCTAAGCTTCCTTTCGACTTGAAAAGTAGTGAAAACTGTCTTAAAGACAAAGCTCTCAGCAGCGATACATTTGTAACAGTCTAAATAGGCACCGTATTTTAATTATTCATTTAATAACAATAACAGTACAAAATGACCACAGAGGGCTTATTTATTTCAGTTATTTGAGGTCTTTTAAAGGGTCTCCAAGGGGGCATTCATTTACGTGTGACACAAAGTCTGATGTTTCATCAAAGATTTAGAGCGTTAAAAAATCGCAAGGTGCTCTGACAGTTACTGCCAGTCATTTATCACCATATGTTTATGGATTTCCTTCCATCTTCATGATGAAATGAACAAAGGATTTGTCTTAGGGATCATTTTCTGAGCCTGTACGATGAAGGTCAAATCAATGTAGTCCAGGGCTCCATATTGAAGAAATTATGAAGAAACTGAACTTAGAAACTGAACTTAGTTGTATACAAGCTATCCACCACTCCAAACTAATGAATTTTAAAAAATCCCAACCTTCATGTTGTAAATATGCAATTAAATCCTTTACATCCTTTAGTGTAATCCAGTGTAATCCATTTTCAGAGAACTGGCTAACAGTTTTTTTGTTTTTTGTTTTTTTTTCAACATAAACGAATTAGTGGTACATTTCTACATTCTAAATTCTGTCCTGAAATGACATGAAACACACAGTAGCTGACAAAACCCTTCACTGATAATACGCAACAAATAGCATCTTATTGTCAGAGTTTTGTAGATTACATAAATGATTACATAAATTTTGTAGATTACATAAATGAAACTTAATCCACTCCACTGCTGGACGTAATATTTGGTTTCACTGGCCCAAACAGCTATAATGGAACACTGTTCCATCTAGTAAAACCAAATATATATCCATCTCTGTGGGACACGGTACTCGTGATTATGATATAGTGATGTTAAAATGATCCACTGTTTGCACTGCAGACAAACACAGAGTATTCCACTGGTGTCTCTCTTGGTTCGAGTAGACAAAGTCTTGAATCTTCTTCATCCCAGAACTCATCTAGTTGCTACTATGATTATGTGAAACCATTTTAAATAGCAATATCAAAAGTTTATAACATATTGGCTGATTCCTGGGTTCATAATGAAAAAAAGGAATTACTAGTATAACTTTATCAATCCTGTCAAAATCCCTTGCATTTATCACACTTTGTACCAAATTTCCCTGCTGGTGAAGTTGTTCTTAGTTTTTGTTGTCCTGAAGCTGTTTATCCTCACCAGAAGGAACCATTTTCCTTCTCATCTCGCTTGTGCATTTGTGTGGATGTGAAGAAGCCGACCTCTGCTCCACCCTCCTCTTCTGAAGAAAGCTTGGAACGTATGAGCGCAGGGCTCATCCCTTAAGAACAATGTCTGGGCTGCTCTCACATGGCAGCAGATGGCAAAGTACACCTTTGGAAATCAGACGAGTCAAAGGGGTGGAGGGCCCGCGCTGCTGCGCCAGTAACGCGGTGGAGTGATTGGTGTCTGCGGCCGCTCGCAGACAGATGTCGGCGGAATCAATGACAGCCGACCGTGCTGATCCTCCACTAATCACTTGCGATGATCCCGCCGTGACGCGGAGCGGGGGAAATATGTCCGTCAAGAACCCCCTGAGCCCCAGCCCTGCCCCAGCGTGAAGGCTCTGCCTCTCCCCTCCAAGTTCATACCCCCTTAATCAACTCTCAGAAATGACTTCCTGTTTGCTGTTAGAGGAGGGCAGATGAGATTTTCCTGGTCTGTAAAGCCAAATGATTTGATTGTGCTTAAATGAGTAGGGTAGAGCTTTACTGGCTGGATACTGGAGTGTCATTCTAGTGCACTGGTTTAATTTGGTCACATGGCTTTTAGAAATACTGGAGTTGTAAGCAAATGTTTTGAAAGAATAAAATCTGTGGTACCTGTTGTGTTTGGCTGTTTCCTGTTGTGTTTGGCTGTTAGCCCTATTTCACTTGTCTGCGGCACGGAGGGAATGGTGGTCTCGGATACAAGATGAAGCTGATACTCAAGTTTCACTCTATGTTATGTTTCCATGGCGTGAGTGACACCGAGCAGGGCACCAACGAGACGTCCTTTCACTAACGGATACTGACATACATTAAAGCGAGATATCGTCATTAAGCCTTCTTGCAGCCCCCGGCTCCTCACAACTCTGCTCAGCAATGACCCTGTGAGGCAAAGCATTCCCAAACAATTGTTTTGTTTTTTTTTCCATTTGAAAGTCCAAAGAGAGAGTGAGAGTGTGTGTGTTTGCATGTATTTAAGCAAGGGGGGGGAAGAGTGTGTTTGCATGTATTTAAGCGAGAGAGAGAGAGAGAGAGAGAGAGAGAGCAGGAATACGTGAGCTTTACATATTCACAGCTTCAGCTTTAGGATAGCATTGCCACAGCTAGTCTGTTGCAGAGCCCTTGACAGAGGTTGCAAACTATTTGCCCAAAGTTGTTACAGAAATAAAGATGGAAAGCAGTGATCATTATCTGGCGGCTAGCGCCACCGTTAGGAGCCACTCCAGCATATGCTTGTGAAATAATAAAAAAATTGCAGCATTAAATATGGTGGCAGAATTTCATTCTGAGGAACATACAGCAGGATCATTTCCCCCCCCCTCCACTCTCTTCTGTGTGCAGGGGGCCTGTTTAATACCCGGCTGTTAACGCCATCGCCGATGATGTTTTTTGCATAATATAATTTACAGTGGGCCGAGGTCCATAAATAGGAGGCATTGTAAAATATTTCCATTATGCCCAGAATGTCAGAAGGTAATAAAAGGCTTTACACCACTTTTTATGAGTCTCAATCTGTTGTTGTTCCGGGCAATGTTGAAATCTGTTTAAAAAAATTGCAGATTATTTTAATAGATCCCTTCTTAGAGCTGGATGGGGTGGATGTGTGTGTGTGTTGGGGGGGGGGGGGGGGGGTGAGAGACATGTTTGTATTCTTTTTGCACTTTCTATGATCTTTTGACTGGACATAAAAGGAAAAAAGCCCCAGAAAATCCACTAAAAAGAAAACGTCTGCGTCTGAAAATTGTTATAGAAGGTCCCTTTATATAGGGGTTATATATCTTTCCTTAACAGAGCTGTAAAGGTTTCACAGTCATTTAAGCAGCAGTTGAGACAGATTGATGTTTATGTCATTAGGGTTACAAATGAAATGTGTCTGACTCGCTGGCCGCCACATAAAGCAGAAATGAGCTTCATCGATCATTGACACGAGTGATGAACTTACTTGTTTGCGGCTGCTTGTGTTTACAGTTTCGGCAGAACTTCAGGACCCGCAGAGCTGGGGCATGCGGGCTTTCGGCAGGGCAAAGCGACGCCCGTGTCAGGCGCATAAAACAGCAGTCCAGAACGTGTTTGTACTGCTTGTAGATGTATTACCAGCGAAGGCCATACATGCTCAGAACCACAGAGGCTCGGCATATCTGGTCGGATCTGCGGACTTGTGCGGAGCAGAGGGTAATGACATGATGCATCTTGGTAGTCAAACGCCCTTTCTGTGAACCAATGAAGGTTAACCTGCATAAGAATTTTATGGAAGGGGGTGGGCTGGTAAAGGCACAATATGCAGATCGCAGCTTGGAAGGGGCCGTTTAAACAACGCAGTCCGTGTTGGGCTTAATTCTCAGTATCCATGGAGACCATCCGAAAGCCCTGCTCCATATGCTGCACACATAATATCTGGCCAAGATACACCTTATCTGATTATAAAAGTTGAATGGACATGAGCATCATACCTGGTTTGTTTCCCCCCCCTGCTGATTAGTACAGGTGGAAACATGCCTGTGAGCTCTTTGCTGTTTACTGCGCTGTAATCTCCTTTCCAGTCTCGAGCCCCACCAGGAATAGCCGCGTGCTTGTTTGCCTGTTTGCTTATGTATATTTTAAAAGAGTATAATCTCTGATGAAAGTATGTGTGTTTGCTTTGAAGCCTTGTTTGTGGCGCAGTCCCGCTGTTAGTGGCTTAGGGCTGGTAAAAAGGGGAGATGGGAGACCATGGCAAGCAAAGGAGAGAAACGATTGAAATCACATTGGCTAATGCGGAAGTACTTCAGTACTGCAGGGCTGAAGTCCAGCCCAGGTCAGTGAAGTCCAGCCCAGGACGGTGAAGTCCAGCCCAGGTTACTGATTTTCCATGTCAACCATGAGGTAAATCAGGTATGTTTGAGTAAGGAAAATCACCCCTGCGCTGGAGCTCAGATCCCACCACCAGAGCTCAGAGGCCCCAGATTAAAGTGTCACAATATTCACTGAGGATGAGTTATTGTAAGATGGAGAGAACCCTGATATCAAGGCCTTCATACAACCACCTACTCTTAAACTGTAACGTTGGATGGTTAAACAGGATGCAGGGACGAGGCACGTTGAACAAAAACATATATTTTAATTTAAATATAACATTCATGACTCAAAACACATACACACTACTTGGGTCAAACACCGACAACCTCAACGATACAACACGAGACTTATATACATGCATGACAATTACACACAAGGATCAAGTGAATGACACGAGAGGGCATGGCAATACACACACACACACACACACACATACACACACACACACACATACACACACACACACACATACACACATACACACACACATACACACACACATACACACACACATACACACATACACAGAGACATTTTAGGGGGAAGGGGCCATACCGTGACAACTCAACTTTATAATAACAAAGCACAACTAGATCTGATCAAAAGAACCACATATACAACATATAAAATAAATTAAACAAATCCCCATTACACACACACACACACACACACACACACACACACACACACACACGTTATTATTATTATTATTACTGTTTCTCATCTTTTGGGTTTACTATATAAGAATGTATAAGTACATGTATGCTGATCAGTTTATGTACTATAGTTCTACCATTGCTGACATTACTTTGTTCATTCACACCTGTTGCGTTACAGCTATATGTCCTGGGACAGCCTCACTGATTTATAACTAACTAACTAAGTCTAAACAGTGCTCCAAATAGTCCTCCCCTCTTAAAAAACTGGATGTGGGGGATTATAGAGATGTAACCATAGGGTGGAAGGTAAAAGGATATGGGGTTTTTTTGTGGACTTGAAACTGAATTGAATTTCACAGGCTTTTATAATTCCATTATTAGTCATATCCATTTGAAGGCTTAATGAGCCCAGGGCTGCTGAGGGCTGTTGTACAGGTGTGACCTGCATGGAGAACACAGTCATTTTCCATCACAGTCAGCAATGTCCTTTTCACATTGCTCATAGCAATGACTTAGCAGGCTCGCTCGTGCTCGCGCTCCCCCCCCCCCCCCCCCATTTGAGACTGCAGCCTGTGCCAGGCTATTTTCAAACTCGGCCCATCGCCGCCGGTACTTGCAGAGGCATGGATCGCGGCCAGCGCACATGCCGTAGCTCCAGGGGTCCTCCCTTCCACTGGCTGTGGGGAGCCAGGTATTGCTCTGAGGGGCTTCTCTCAGCCATTCTCTTTATTACTGGTGTGTAGTACTTAATTGCAAGGCTTAACACTGAAAGGGGGAAGGGGCCCAGAGAATTAAAGCTGTTAAAGGAGCGCTCAAACAGCATGATGTTAAACAGTAATGAGAGATAAATGCAATACGTAGATATGGAAAAGATGTGGTCATTTATAATATCATTATCATTCAAACCTTAACTGGTTCGTGTATAGCTGGTATTAGATTCTTGTTGCATTACCTCAGGAACTTCACAGCCAACACTGACAACATGCATATTCATGAAGAAAAATTGTTTATTTGCAGAGACGACTGGCCAACGGAAAGAACAGCAACAGCATATGAGGACATCCTGCAGCAGTCTCTGATGTATTGTTGACCTAGCTCTGTAGAGTTCTACGTGAATGTGTTCTGGATATGTGAGAAAAAGGGCCCCAGTCTAGACGACTGATGGTGATTCATTAAAAACAAGGTAGTGCCTCATCCTGCCAAACAGTGGAATTACAGAGAACAACCCGCTTGGATGTGAATAGAAAAGGGGAAAACAAAATCCAACAGCTGATAATAATACTAGACTATATCATTATTGGCCAAAATACTGTGTGTTGTGTATTTATATACATATATATAAATTCATCAAAACGGTGCCTGATCATGAACCATCACAACTTCATGTACTATCTGCTTTTGTCAAGGAGGGTCATGCAGAGTGGATGTCTTCTTATTATAACCTCTGTATCAACAGAGTCCAGTCAGGAAATCAAAATATCACGGAGATTTATGTCAGACGCTAGTGAAGGTCCAGGCCTCTGAACCTGTCGTTATGCCAAGGGAGTGATACAGCGGCTGATCAGCACTGTGGAAATGAAAGGCCGTTATCTTATTCTCTGTGATTTATAACTACCTTCCCTTGACTTGGCCTGTCTTACACAAGGTTCTCATTTCCTTCCTATGTATTGTGAATATTTTACTTTTCAAATAAATCGCGACTATAATGCAAAAGTTCTCCGAAGACATAAAACGATCTGCCCAGAGCTAGAAATGTCTGGAGTAGGAACTCTCGAAACTTTTGGAATTTCCGGGAAGAATCAGTCACCCCGGAGGCCTGATAAAGAGGATGTGCTCCGTTTCGATAAAGCAGTACTTGAATTTGGATTCCCATTTTCTGATGGCATTCCAGGCCATTTTGCTGCTTAATGATTACATGTTGCTTTCAGGAATCGTCCTTCTGTTTGTCACCCTTTCAGTTTCTCAATGCGCTATTTTTGAGCCTCTGCAGTATCCGTAACAACAGAGCAGTCAGCTCTCTTCTTGTTATTATAAAAACAAAAAACAAGCAAAAAAACCCAAAAACAACCGCACTTCAGTACTCCGACATTCTACTTTGTCAGCTGCATAACCCCTGCATCCAGTTACTGCAGTACAATGTTAATAAACAAAAAATATAAACGCGCTTTTACTGACTGACGCTAACTGGGTGGAGTGAACCTCCGGGCCGTTCCAGCTTCACGCGCGATTCTGCGTGAGGGCGCGCCAGACGTCAGGGATATGGAGAGTATTATACATTTGTAATTCTGTCATACATTAATGCTGCTTGTGGTGTTTGTGCAGTCAGAACTGGCTAATTGAATCCTAACTGAGGCGGGCTGCAGTTGCCATAAGGGCTTTTATCGTTCGCACTGTGAGTTCTGCGCAAGGCATGTTTTCACATTAGCCTTGATGGAGAGAAACACCTCTTAAGGACGGTATTAAGGAAGGACTGAACCCTCATGTGATTCATTTTTGAGAGGTCAGGCCGCGCGCCCACACATTGTGTGTGTGTTCGTGTTGTCTGAGGGTCTGTTTGCAACCCACTGCAGCATGGCAATGTAAGGCCTGCATTCCCCATAGACTCAGGTGCCAGAGCCTGTTTTTTTTTGGGGGGGGGGTGTGGAATTGGGAGGGTCTGGAATTGGGGAGAATGGCAGGGGAGAATGAGTGGACCATCTGCCAGATTGGAGCCAAATCACCACAACGTGCAGGTGCTCCAATATTCCGCCCAGCACGTGAAGTACAGCCAATGGGGGTGGGGGAAGCACAGCAGAAAGATTTAAACAGAGATCATTTGGTGACAAATATAGACCTTGAAGTTCCGCACGTTGTAGCGGATCTTCAGTACATGGCTTTTCTTAGGTTATTCTACCTAACGCACAGTATTCCAAGGATCTTATTTTATAATGGATTGTCAGCAGGACATCATGTTCAGTGTAATTTAATCTCAGAGAGACTATTTCTATATTCCATAGACAGGCATCACCTATGTCCTATATTGTCCATATACAATAAGGCTTGTCCATGATGTATGGACTACCAGACGTCATTTTGTCTGATAAACTGGGCAGATGTTTGCATGAATCCTCTGTGCCTGGCAATACAATTACTGTTACTGCATAATCCCACATTCGGAGGCAAAGAAATTAAAGAGATATGCTTAGAGAGAGAGTGGGACAAAACATCTCAAATATAATCCTAATATGTTATCAGAAGGCTAGGGATTGTGACATAGGAGTTCAGGTGTACTAGGCCAAAAGTCCAGGGATTAGTAGAAAAGGTTAGTGTAATTTTTTAAATAACACAGAGCAGATTTCATTATTAAAAGGCTGAGTGTACCATCTGTGCACGAATACTTTTCGCATCGTATTATGTTCCCCCACATATTACAACAACTTGTAATGCTGCTTTTCATCATGCCAGATGCCTGGCTACCAGGGAGTTATGAATCTCTCCTGTGAATTACGTCTGACGCATTCTGGTCATGTGACAGAGGAAGCTCAAGTATTTCCATCAGTACAGCTGTATTACAGTGATCCCTATTCCGATAAGTCTGATGAAGACAATTCGCTGCATGCCAGTTTTTCCACACTGCAACGCAGTTAGGTTGGGGTTCTTTTCGGCTAGAGCCCATTTTAAAACCATTTTCAAGTGGGTACTTTGCTTTCTGCCCAGTATCCCAGACCAGTACTGCCTTCTCTCTGTTCCACAATCCCAGACGGCAGCCCAGACTGGGCTCTTTGGCTCATGTGTTTGTGACTCTGTGAGTGTGTGTGTGTGTGTGTGTGTGTGTGTGTTTGACTGTGTTGCACTTGTAACAGCATTGTCACATGGCACCGATCACATTGTGTATTTGTTTGCTTGTTTGTTTCTTTCGTTGTTTTCCCCAAACTGCACACGGAGCTCGCAGTGACAGGTACACCAGTGTATCTGGGCACCCTCAGCCTGCGCTGGGCCTCATGCACCCTGATGGACAGTATCTGCTCATTGCCGAGGAGACAGTTGCCCCTGTAGCACACAGGTACAGACATAACGTTTGGTGCTATGACTGCTTGGGTCTACTGTCCAAAAGTAGAGAGGTGGGCTAGAACAGTTGACTTTAGAATATGTTGTACAGATGTACAGATGTGAAATCTATATGAAACCACCCTCTCTCCCACCTGCCTCTACCGTGCAGCCAGGTTGTTTGATCGTCTGAGTCAAGCAGACGTTACTGCGCCACCGAATCAGCCGTGTCGCTGTCCGCTGGGCTGTGACCCTCCAGACGGCCATCTTCCACCCCCTTCTGGCGCGGCAGGGACCGGTGGCATTTACAGCTGCAGTGGGCCCTCTGTAGGGATGTCCCTATCCATCCGGACAGACTCACTGTCATGCTCTCCCAGGCAGGGGAAATTCCACAGCGGGGTCTTCGTATCCGTGCATGAGGTGTGACACAGTGTCAGCTTCGCTTTGGGAGCTAATTGATGGAAAGGCTATTTGGCGGGGGGCATGAGGGGGCGACTTTCCGTACTGCAATTTGCATGTTTGTTTTTGGTTTGTGCAGGATTGATACACACACACACACACACACACACACACACACACACACACACGAATCGACTGAAAACAAATGATCCTGTAGCCGCCCGTCGGCTCCAACTGTTGAACTGCTGCTCTAACTGCCTGGTCGCATTGCCTGGAACACCTTTATCTTGACTAATGGCCCGTTACGTTGGAAGGTAGATAAGAGGAGATAAGAACTGAGAAGCTTCTTCTGATGAAGATTCACCTCAAGACAAAGGATGCTCTTCAAGAACAGAAAAGACGTAAACCATGACTCGGCCAGGCAAAAAGGACGTATAGGAAGCTTTCTACACCATGCTGTTCGGACCAGTGGGGGGACGGGGGGAGGGGTAGCACTTCTAACTCTTCCCAGATTAGAACCAGTCCTGGAGGCCCCGGCATTGTCCTGATGATGTAATTATTTCCCAGCGGCACCTGGGAAGCAGGCAGTCTTAGGAAGGCATCGTTCACCGCCAAAGTGTGCAGATGTTTCTAATTGCTTTCCATTACCAAGCATAACAGCTGTTTATATCTATCAGCGCATAATTCACAAGAGTTCCAGACTGTTAGGATAACATATCCCACCTGGTGACCATCACCAGTTGTCAGACATAAGAGAAGGACACTTCTGCCGGCCTGTTGCTGTGAAAGCTCCCTCGATGAAAGCAAGTGTCACCTTCAGCCGTCTCGCTGGCTGCAACGCTGGGCCAGATGAAGGCTTTGGTGCTACAAGAAATCCCACATGGGCAATATGGTTCTCATTGCAAACAGGAATAAAGGTGAGGTTTTGACAAAATCAAGGACTTTGGTACTGTTCCATGCTGGATTGTTGACACATTTAATTATGCTAATCCATATATCAAAAAAGAATTTTTTTTTTTCCTTCTATATAAACAGGAAAACTCTCAACCAGCCCTATTTATACTCATATTCAGCAAATGCTCACATGCCTTTAGCAGGTGAAGAAGGTAAACTTATGGAATTATAGCTTCCTGAAAATATGTCATTATGGAATTATAGCTTCCTAACAATCTACAACCAGAACCTCATTGTTTGCCTCCTTTAGCTGCAAATGTTTGTATTTCTTTATTTATTTTTACGTATTGATTCATAGTTCATTTATACAGTTCTCAGAAGTCAAAGGTCATTCCAAAATCTTAAATTCAGAAATGTAAAAAAAACAAAACAAATAAATAAACAACTGCAACAACGGGGCATTTATTGTGGAGCCAGAATCTAGTTTTCATTTTTTGGCTGACCTACAAGACCTTCACATTTCCTCATTATGAAACGCCCATGCACAGCACCGCAGCTCATGAGCTACCGAGCCCTGGTTTCGGCACGGGAGTTGTGGCCTGAGTTGGTCTCCGAAGACGGAGCCATGATAGCCGGCATCTGGTCCGGTTCACTGCCCTCACTGAGGTCTCCGTAATGCTGAGACGTGCAGTGCTGGACAGGACAGACTTACTGTGTCCACGTAATGTTTTATTTTGCAGGGAACGACTCCGTTCCACGATCTTTTTGGAACGTTACCAGGCCAGCTCTTCCTTGTACGTCTCGTTTCATGGGGCATCAGCCTTCATTTCTTCCGCTGCTGACAGCCTGATGCTTATGAAGCTGTTTTGCCTCCCTATCCTTTTTTTTCCCCCTCAATAAGGGAAAAAAAGTCAGTTCTCTCACTTTGGATACACGATACTGTGGCTAGATGTCTCCTTCCATTACTGTAACGGCCATGCCAAGCCCTTAGGTGTTAAAGCTAAGTCTACTATTACATATCAAAGTCTGAGACTGAACTGCTGTGGGTGGTAGCGCATAGGTTATTCATGGACTCCACGTTAGTCTGAGGGCAGATTTTAAGAGGTGAAAGAAAAAAATAATAATTTAAAAACTCGGTGTCCCACTGACCTTGGCATCTTCCTAACCTTCAGCCCATGACCCTAAATCTTCCTCGAAACGTAGCAGCCCGAACAGCTGAGACCTGGACAGCTTCTCTGCAGCTGGTCAGGAACCTTGGGCGGTGGTGCGGTAATACTTTTCCCTCACCCTCCGGCCCTTTAAGGTGGTCACCCTCTTCACGGCGTTTGCGGGCACGTGGTGTCTGTCACCCGCGTGCTTCGGAGTGAGCTATCTGCCTGGGAGCCTCGCCAGCGAGAGCAGAATGTCATCATGCACGGAGGCAGTGGCGAGCGCTCCCGCCATCGCCGGGAATTCATCACGGAAAGTGATGATCATAATGGACTTTGCTGCAAATGAGTTTGGGGGGGCTGCACTTTTGGCACGTGCCGCAGAATCAGTGGCGGTATTAATGAATCTAAATAAATAAATAAAAAGTCAGATGGTGGGGCTGGCCAGTGGAGGACCACTCCTGCATCGCTCCGGCAGGGACATTATCTGTTGTAGTTACGAAGGCACGGTGTTTGTATCGGCTATAAAGCGCACATTTGAAAGTTGTGTCTCCCTTAGTATAAATGGGATGTCCTGAGTTCCAGAATGTCCCTGTATAAGAACACAGAGTCTCAAAATCAGACCACCTTTTCTGAATAAAGTTCTCAAAACAGTACCCTTGTTAAAACAGAATTTCACATAGACAGTGAGTGATCCTTTTTATACATTTGCCTCAGCTTTCTATAACTGATGGTAAGTGTAAAGGCAAACTGCACAGAGTTTAGTGAATGAGTACTGTATATTGACATCAGAATGTTGGCAAAAATATTCTTCCCCCCCGATGCCCCATAATGAAATCAGGAAGATGATGGATTAAGTGACAGAGTACAAAACTGTGACCCACCCCCCTCCCCCAGGTCCACCCCCTACCCTCACCACTCAACCAAAACACCTACAGTCATGGAAGCTAGTTGGGTAGGCTCATAGTATTTGCAGACTGTACTGTACCCAACACTGTAAGATCCAAAATATGGGTTCACTGTGCTAGACTCAAATTATTCATTTCTGGACACTGTACGTTGTATGAATGATAAATATACTTTCACACGTGACAAATCAAGTTTTTGTTTCATATGGCTACATGCTTACTGAAGACTGGAATAAACTATTTTTGAATTTTGCACAAAGAAATTACATAAAATAATCAGTCAAGCTTTTTTATAAGTGTCTCTTCATTTGAACCTGAAAGTCCACAAGTAATTGGCAAACTTTTTGCGGGCATGCTGGAAGCTGTATCATTGTGCATTAAAATTAACTGCTTGGTATTGCACACTAGCAAACATAGCTAAGGGGAGGTAAATAACAATGACTTACACAATTATGACAGGGAACAGGGACATAATGATTCCATTTGCTCATTATAAAATAAGGACAAAGCACCGAAAGGAACAGTAAAACGGCTCTAAATGTTCGGTGCCTCATTAAAACAATACACTTGAAAGCATCCGCTTTTGACTGGAAGATCAAAAACGCATGTTGCCATCATGAAGGCACGGTTTTATGTGCAAATTAAACGGAAGGTACAATAGCATCACAGCAGACTGTTGACCACATAATTAGCAGTGGTGTTTTTCACTCAATGTACCATTCCGCCGCGCATATTAATATGTGCACGCTGCTCTGCCATTTCAACTGGTTTAAAGAGTTCAAACAGGCAACAGAATGCCGAGCGCTCAGAGGCTCTCCCTCCTCCCTCCTGGCCTCGCCTAAAAGCGTTGGTGGGTTTTTTTCCGCCATGCAAAACATCTTTCGGCTTTTATTCCTCCCTTTTTTCTTCTCTTTAAAAAAACCCTCTCTGTTTACAGCTCAGAGCGGCGGAATGCGCTTGCCTTGGCTAGTAATGTGACAGCTGTACTTTGGCTCTCGGTTCAGTGAGGATGTTTCGGAGCAGGGGGCTTATTCCGACTTATTCCGATGTACATCACGCGTCTCAGAGTGCAACTTTCAAAGAGACACTAGGAAAGGAAGTCGATGAAGGGTGGAAGGGGCAACATCGACAGTGTCGGAGTAAACAAATCAAGGGGTTGAATGACCACGAAACCCGCTCAGACATGCAGTACGCGCACAAGACTCGCGGTCGGAACACGACGGCCTAGAAGCTACAGGTCAGAAGGGTTAGAGGATATGTCCGCAGGCCCTTAGAAAACCTTCAAAACCCAACAACTCAGCCACTTACTGTACCACTAAAACCTAGAAACCAAGAAGCGATTTAGGTTATATTCCAGTAACATTAAACATTTTCAAGTATTCTTAATAGTCTTGTACTGGAACCGCTGAAGGAGGACACGGTTTTTTCTAGCTACCAAGCATATGCTTACCTTTCTACACCTCCCTAATTAATTTATACATGGCAAACTCATCGCTAATTCTCCACCACACACCTTTTTGTGCACTAGGCGCAGAATGCTAGAGGGACCTTTGAAGTATCCAGCCGTAATTTCAATTTGCAATGCATATGTTTTTGGAAAAAGCCGACAGTTAACTCACCCAAAGCCTCCAGAGCCATACGGCGTGATCTAGCTCCTGTGTGTGCGTGTCGGAGAGGGGCAGGAATTCCATTAAATATGCAAGGTGTTGCTAAAAGCTTCAAACTGACCTACATGACAAGGTTCGGTATACACTTCCACTGTGTGCTACCTCTTGCGGGACTTTGCCATGCATGTTTCACACCCTAATTAGAGCCTTTTTTTCCGCCGGCTGGCCTTCTCGGAGTGGCTGTTGAACTTAGCCGAGAACTCCCGTGTCAGGGTTGTCGTAGGCCAGCGGAGTCACGCCGCGTGCTCTATGCGCCGCTCGTGCAGCTCTCGAGCGCTTAGTGACGGACGCGTTAAGCCGTTTGAAGGAGATTTGGCGTCGGTAGTTTGAAGCACTCTAAACGCCCGGTGGCGCACCAGCGAGGGTCGACAGTACTTAGGCCCCCTCCAGGTAATCCTACAAGCCCTCTTCAGCCGGCGTGTATTAATTAACTAACAGATTTCTTTTCTTTTCTCTCCTCCTCGCTCATTTGCATCGAGTTCAAGAAGAACGTTGACACAGAGGTGATTCGAAAACCGAAACGAAAATAGATTAGCATAGTTATTAGCACACTTTAGCTTTTGTTAATGTAAAGTATCAGCCTGAAGTGTTTGGGGATTTGAAAAGTTAGAAGGTGTTAGCTAGCGGTATGTATTTATCAACAGAGAAGTTAGCACGTCTGATGCTAAAGGACAACTGTTGCTAAAGGAAATAGTCCACTGGATTCCAATAAACGGTTAGGGGGGTGCAAATGTTTCACCAGGTTTTCGAAAACGAGAACCTATGTGATTCTACAGGACACCACCAGGCAGATAGCTTTGAGATAGATATTACTGCTGGGGAGCACAATTTAGTTTTTTCCTTAAATGTAAAGATCTCATTGAAAACATAGCGTCATATTAAAATGTTATTAATAGTTTTTTTTTAATGTGTTTTCCATATGTTTGGTGGCATCACGTGCACTGATTTGTTAATGTTCAGTGCTAATGAATTTTAAATGAATATGAGACGCAGGCATCTCCATGATGCAAAATTAACATATCTCATTTAAATATGAATCACTATATTCATAATGGTCTACATTTTACATTTTGACATATAACTTATATGTCAAACATTTAATGGAAAAGCCATAACCTTATTGTGATGTTAATGAATCATATTGCTCTTCTCTGACAATAAAGCAGTGATTACTAACAGTTTCCCAGGCACAATGACAGTATGGTTACAGCTGATAAACCTCCAGTCCAAACAAAATGCTTGTGGCCTTTGTTAGTGAATAGAGTTCTTCTATTTTTGAGAGCTGAGAACAGAATAAAAAAGGTTTTTGTCAAAGCTGTTGTCTCAGGTCTAGTGTCCACTACCTAAAGCTTCTCTCTTCTTTGTGTTGGCACATGTTGTGAGCTATAATGCTCAGAGAGTGCAATTGCTTTGGGCCAATAAAGGGTTAAGAGTATTAGTTTTGTTGACTAGCTAACATTAAACATGACACAAATCTGTTGAAACACATGAATGTATGTTTTTAAAAAGCAGAGATGAACAACATTCTTTGGATAGACTACTAAATTGTGGCAGCATTTATTTTTAGTTGTAAAGCAATTTGGTAGCTTTGAGCCTTGAAGACTTGCAGTTCTCCTATTACCACGGCCCTTTATTTAGTGTGTGTTTAACTATGTAATGGCTGTCTCTTCAAGCAAACTAGCAGCAACAGCCTTATGGTACCAGATGGTACCAGACACCAACTTTACAGAATGTGTAAGAATATGCTAAGGTAGTCTTAGGATTTACAAAGTCTGCATCTAGCTCCAAGACCAGCCATGAACATCAACACAGTAACTTTACTGAAGGTTTAGGCTATCCCCATGATTCTCAAATCTGGATTTTTTATTCAAAGAACTCAGTGTCCTCATCTAGCCTGAGCATTAGATGTACCAGTTTACAATGTCTATGCACATCATAATGTGGAAAATAATTGTCAGCAATGCAGTGTAAGGGTAATTCTTGACTTATAATATTCTCCATTTTATAATTTGGTTTTAATGTCACAGGTTAACCTTACATGGGTTGCATGCATACCCTTCAGTACTCTGATGAAATGCTTTTCTTTTGGCAGGTATTTTGGGCCCTTTTTCAATGTTTGGCATTCATAAATGTATAATCTTGTTATGTGTTTGAAGGACTGTTGCAGCAGTTGGTGCTGATAACATTAAGGGGAAAAACAGATTATAAGATGATCACATTCATATGAAGAGACCCTTGTTTAAAAAAAACCAAAAGACATTAAGCTACTTATATACAGTTTAAGGAGCCCTGAATCTCAGTTAATAGCAATGAGAATTCTATATTATTACCCACAATCCCTTGCTTTGTTCCCAGCCACACAATCAGTTTTTTTCTGTATGATTGGTATCTCTGTGATGTGCATCATGCTACATTATTTGTACCAACATTAGAATGTCTTCAACCCTTGAAGTAAAAATGTCGCCCACTTGTTGCAGAATGCAGGATAACAAGACAAGGGTGGTATTGCTAGATCAATATGTGGGCTGCCTATTTCTGTACAGTGATTTAGTAGAAGCCTAATGAGCGTACAGGATGAAGTGGTTTGTTGTCTCGTGTAACCAGATGGATGTAGGCAATGATTAGGAGCAATTAGTGTGCCCCTATCTAAATAACTCTCTGTCATTAATGTACATATTTTACACCTAATTAGAACTACCATGATTGGAGACTAAAAAAAAAAAGTAAGACATTTGCATTTCAGATTCACAATATGCTTCCAAACGGGGGATACAGCGAAGCGCAAGCCATGTGTACAGGCGGAAAGGAGAATCTTAGAGAGTGGGTTAAATAATTGTAGACCACATCTGTGTTAGCTGAATTAGCTTCAGTAGGCAATACATGATTTCTCCTAATTAACTATGTTTTTTTCCCCCTGAATTTTTTTTCTTTCCTTTTTTTTGTAATGTAAATGGGTGCTGCAATCAGTTCTTGTGCGCCAAAATGTGCATCGCGGGGTGAAACAGGCAAGATGTTAACTAATTTTATTTTTAATCTTCCTCTTTTCGCCGCCGAGCATGTCGTCCGGGTACGCGTCTTGTCTTCTGAAATTTCCTCGCCTCTTTCATGGAAACATATTGGGGCAGCATTCGCCAGCTGTCCGCTTCCTTCGCCTTCTGCTGCCATTATCCTCAGGCACCACCCCACCTTATGGCTGGCCAGCCTGCCAGGAGAGGGAGAGAGGGAGAGAGGGAGAGAAAGAAGGATTGTTGGGGGTGGGGGGTCTTTCTAAAATCAAAAGGTGTCTCTTCAGACCATCCTCACGGAACTCATTGCATTTTCCTTGCGATATGGTGGAGCCATTTCATGTGGCAGTCCTGTGCCACGGTCAGGTGATATCGTCCTCGAGTTTCGTGGTGGCGGAAAATACGTAGCGTCACCTCAGCACCTGAAGCCGTTGCCAGCAATATCTCTCTACTGTGTCTTAATCCTTGGAGTTGGCCTGGCACTTGCCAGTCTAAAATGGGAAGTAATTGAAGCTCCTTTTATGAGCAAGTATTAGTGTGGCTGCCGAAGAGGCTGCCATTTTGGCTCGGGCAATGGCTTGTACACGTTTCTGGCCCCGAGCTGAGGGTTCCTGCGGCGTAATGAAAAAGCTCTAAACTGGACTCGAGTCAGAACCGGAGGGCCGGCGGTAAGATATGGCCGCAGGACCGGGTCTTAAATCTTACTGGGGCTTATTTGCAGACAGTAAGCGGGCTCTGCTGGGAATGCTCGTGTCCCTTTCAGACACCAGTAGGGTAGGAAGCATAAATTGTAAAATGGTCCCTGTGTCATCTAGAACTGAGTGTTGAACAAAAATTTCATATTAATTAAATGCGCTTTTCCATTTGCTGTTTCCAAAAGATAAATTGCTACCTCTTGCCCTGTTGGCAGCGAGTGGGTCCATTTCGACTTGTAGTCTCCGGCTGCCTGGCGTCCTCCACTCAGCCAGCCTCAATAGCAATGACCAGCTGAGTATACAGAGTCCCATTAAGGGGATTATTGCACTAGGAAGGGCACATATAGCGTCTCTCAGTGGGAACTCGGACGCGTGCCTGCCTCAGTCCCATTAGGCTGTTTGTTAGCCTCATTTCGCTGCTGTCACAGGCAATCTCGGCCGCTCCCCTCCATAAATACACACACATCACGGACCACATGTGTACATCTGGGGAGGGGGGGTGGGGGGGTGAGGCCGCAGCTGTTTACACCCCCCCCCCCCAACGGAAATCCACTCTGGTTAAAGTGCAGCTCTATCATTCCTCCAAAATTTGAATGTGCTGCGAGTGAAGTGAAAGGCACATTGATGAAATGGTGGGGTATTGGGGGAAGGTCACTTTATTAGCGTAGCTCATCAGAGGAAGGTGCAGGCAGTGCAGGCTTCGTTGTCTGCGTTTAATGGCCATTCCACTTGGTTTAGTGAGATTTAAGTGATGCAAGTTATTAGCTTTCTGCTACTATGTCATTACAATACCTAATTAAGCGTTGAACAGTGACAAAACTGAATTCATCTTTATTTATTGCATCATAAGATTAGAATAATTCAAAGTAATAAAGTTGTAAGGGTAAATAGATGTTTTAGGGTTTTTTTTAAATTTTAAAGAACAGTTTTTCGGTCATATTCAACAAAGCTGATATGTTGGCCCTGGACACAGACATGTTTGAATATGAAATGACAAAAGTCTGCCAAAAAAGCCCCCCCCCCCCCCCCCCCCCAATTGTTCAGATCATTTTCTATGATATTTCAAAGCTAAGTTTGATCACAACTTCATCGTGCATTATCTGTCCATAAATGCAACAAACTTTGTCTTGAATTTGGGGGTGGGGCCTTTGTATAATGCAGCTAATTCCGTCTAAGAGAAACAGCTCATTAGTTGTAATCCGCCCTTTGACTATGTACGTCCTGCTGAAGCCTGACCTTTCCCCGTGCACTTCCCGTAAAATCTCCTGCTAGGACTTTTACCATTTGATGCCTTGCTTAATTGGGAATGATTTGCGGCATTTTTTTTGTGTGTGTGCCTCTGCTTTTGTTCATGTGTCCAATTCAGCATGGAGCTAATGGCTAAATGTCACCACGACTGGCGGACTACGTTAGCCTGGAGAGAGCTTAATTTTCCCGACACCAACTGACTAGACCCGGTGTCAACATCCCCTCATTAACAATGTTGTCGCCAACAACAGCAACAGTTGTGGCCGGGGCGGGGTGAGGGGGCGGACGTGGCGGATAAAAAAAAAACATTATTACTTCTGCGCTCGCCATCATTAGCCCTTAATGCCTCCGTTATCTTAGCCTGCTAATGAACGCCCGTGATAGTCCTGTAGCTAGGCCGTTCCCGCGTCCTATCACGTCTAATTATGCTGCCGCATATTAGACGGTGTGGCATTTCACTGAAAGGTCAAGAGAGCTCCCTCGCCTTAATCTGTGGAACCTGTGCCTTCTAGCCCTCTGTGATGGTCAACCAGATACACAAGACACAGCACAAAATGGAACGATACCATGCACGCTGAATCTAGTAAGTTAATAAATTCGTTATTTTCTGGATCTCGGATCAATTTCAAATGACACTAAAGAGAGGGTATCCTAGTTACACTATGAAAATGGGTAATACACAAACATAGGACGAATTTCATTGCCGTGACTTTGCTTTTGTTTAGTGTGATGATATTTAATTTAAGTGCTACACTTGTGAGCATCGGGGTGTGTGGTATCTGAGGATTATTTGCAGCTAAAGGAGCGGTGAAGGAAGCCTGTGAGCAGGAAGCCTGGCATTACTGCTGCCAGCCCTAGCCTACCAATCCTTAATGGAGCTTTGCCAATGAAATCCACCCCTTGGCAACCTTCCCCTGTGTGCCAGCCCTTAGAGTAAGCAGGCTTGTGACCTGGATTTGAGCTCTATATTAAGGGAACATATCGTGTGTCCTGCATCTCGAGTGTCTCTTACAATCTGTGAACCGTGTCTGTTTTGATAGTGTGGAACCCAGTGTTTAACTAGGCGATGGCTGATCTGGGTCATTGTATCGTGAAGGATTTGGTGTCTAATCAAGCATTACATGCAGAAATCTCAGATTAAGCACTTTTGGAATGGAGTACTCTTACCACACCTTGCCTTTAGCCATGACAGGTTCTGATTATTGTGGGGAGGAAATTTAAGTAAAACTTTAACATGGACTAGCGGGTGCTACAGTGTGCGCTACAGAGCTCAATTTTTTTTTTTAAAGAAAAAAACGTTTTCTCTACCCATCACCCATAAAGTATACACTGTGTCAAAAAACTGATTATGTTTGTGCAAATGATGTGCACTGGGAGGAGAAGCAGACACATAGTAGGTGAGATTGAGGAGGAGAACAAAATGGATGCATGCTATGAGTGTGAAAATGTGCATTCAATCAAAACTCAATGTGGCATCTTGGATATCTAAGGAAAGAGTAAATGGCCCATTAGCTGTTTCTAAGGCTCATCAAGCTTGGAGTTTTCAAATGTGCAATTTTCAATGAAGACTTCAGAGTTTGACAGAAAAGGCTGATGGCAATTTACCCACGTTGAATCTTCTTACTGTGGAACTATGTTCCATCAAAGATAACCGGTCTGTCCAGATCACTCTGAGGTAAACAAGTGCGTGGTCTCTCACTTAGGTCTCTTAGCCTTTTCTGTTAATATGTCAGAGCTGGCTAGAACATGGCAAGAACCCATAGGTTTCTCACTGAAACTAAACAAATTCCCCCCCCCCAACCCCCATTTACTCATTCCACTTTTTTTCCCCATGTTGTTCCATCACTGGACTGGAACACTCCCCATCTTGCAGCTAACGGCAATTCAAGGAGAACGGAGTGTGGCAGGAAGCACAAGGGAAGGAGAGCATGGAGGTTCTTGTTTCATTCTCATCTGCTCAGCCATGCTCAATCCTCTCTCACCTTGTCTGAAGCACAGCACTGCCCTAGCTTCCACAGCCAGGCAGTCGGCCAGATGTCTCCTGCTAGCTCCAGGCTCAGCATCTCCAGAGAGGCTCAGTCACTTGGGATCTTGTTACTGCTCTGACGAGTCGGCAGTCTCGTCAGCCTGAGGAGTGGGGCTGCTCCTTCATGCCAGCTACCTACCTTCATTGCTATAGGCGGCGAGATCTTAAGGTCCTTCTAGGAGATCGGGTGATGAGTCAGTCAGTCATGGCCAGCCAAGGCCAGGTAGCCGGCCGTGGTTGGGCGTAATGTGCTCGCAAGGTTGGGCGACCTGCTGCTCAATGAAGGGGATGGACATTGCCATGGCAACTTCACATCATCAGCAGTTGCATTGAGACAAAAGCAATGTCTGTAGTGAGCCTTAATTAGCATATTTGTCTGACATAACTGGCCAATGTCAGTGTGATGTTGGACTGATATAATTAGGGAATCGCCCAACAGAAACTAAAAAAGATTATAAATCCCTGTACTATTTGTATTAGAATTATAATTTGTATTAACACTTTTTGCTTGAGCTAGAAAATAATTGAAAGATATCTTATTTGTCTGTAATAAGGTTTCAGGCAAAGCCAAGTGGATGATGAAGTGTGTCATCTGGTTGCCTATATAAATGAGATTTTAAAAATGAAATTCTTATGTTTAACTCCGAATGATATCGCATGTTTAACTCCGAATTATATCCCACATCGCTTTCGTTCATGGATGCATGGCTCCTTTGTTGTGTTACAACATTTTTTGAGGTAGTGATTTTCTTTCAGGGCTCCTTTCATTTTATATGATCAGACAAGACATGGGCTCACCACCCCCAGCCCTTGATACGACACTTTCTCAAATGAGTCTTCTGGAGGAAAAAAAAAGGCTAATTCATGATCAGCTCTAATTGTAACATGTTCTGCAAGGCTGAGACCAGTGGCACATGTGGTGGAGACTACCAATTAAAGCAGGCGCCAAACAAAGGCCTGTCTGCCATAGAGGGGAGAGAGACAAGGGGGGGGGGGGGTAGTCTAGGACATGAGAATGAGTGAGTGAAAATGAAAATGAGTCATGGGCAATACCGATTTTTTTTAATTAATTTTTTTAAAGGATACAAAAATAAGAAATAAGTGATGTATAGAGAGATGGGGGCACTGATTCTGGGACACAAAGAACAGAGGATTACAAAACAGAAATGCCACTTAGGCCTTTCTAGTAAAGAAAGGCGCCAGGCCAGTGAGTGACAGGAGGAGGCTAGCGTCCAGGGCCACCGCCAGCCTGCCACCCCAGGACTCCTTTGTTGCACACCCTGGCCAGCCTGCACACCACAGTGGCTGGGTGGGCACACTGCAGTTTGGGTGGGGGGAGGGGAGGGCTGCGAACAGCTGGGCTCCATCACTTCTCATTGCAGGCTTGGGAGAGACAGAGCTGACAGAGTGATGCAGAGAGCCCGTCCTGGCTAATGACTGCGCCATTCCCCATCATTATCCCCATCATTAGGAAATTAGAGGGACAGAAGGTATTTACAGTAAACCTGCCACCTCCCAAGGAGAGATAAATAGAAACTGATAAATGGGACTCCGCCGCCACCGCCCGCCGATTAACCTTCCGATCGCCCAACTCGGGCATATGCACAGTTAATAATCATTAATGTTTGATAATCTGTGCAGGTATCGGGTTCAAGGGTAGGGGGTTGGAGGGGAGAGGTGAACAGTGTGGGAGGTGAGGAATGGGCACTGTAACTGGACAGCAACACAAGTTTTGTCACTGTGGCTCCAGGAACACTGACTATGAGGTCGAAGTGCAGAATGTCCACTTCAGTTCAATATTTGTAGAGCATGAACAAAATAGCAGTTACAATTTTCATGGGGACCATAAGTAGTTGGACACATTTAGCATACATAATCTTAAAAAAAAATGTGCATAGTACTGTGGGTCACAGACTTTAGGCAGTCAACAACATGTTGGCTGGCATCCCTGGTGATCCCCTCCTAGTTTTCTAATGCAGGTCTATTATGCAGACTCACTGTCTCTGTAGGATTGATGCCAATGACTAACTTGGCCAGTCAGGAACATTCCATATTTATGGCCTTGACAAACTCCATAGGCACTTAGCAGTGTGCCTGGGGTCATGCTCGTGCTGCAAGTTAAAGCACTGTCCAAAGAGTTCAGTTGAGACATTCACTTGCATCCAATAAATTATGATAAGCTCTGTCATCTGGCGACTTTTTTTTTGTAGGGTATCTTGTAGTGAAACATCTGACCAGGAAATAGCTGGGTAGCCAGTTGTCAATTTCCTTATGGTTTGTTGAAATGGGAGCGTAACAAGGGCTCTGAGTTCTAGGTCGTTCATCCAGTACAGATGCAAATACTCCTCAATTAAAGATGACACTCTACACTTTAACCTTCCGGATATAGTTTCATTTTAAACACAATGCGTGAGAGTACAAAGCCATAACTGTGTTCTAGTCCAATTACATCTGGACTACACTCCAGGCCACTGGCTGGTTTCTGAAACTCACAGGAAACTCTCTATCCCTCTCTCTTTCCATCCCTCTTTCCCTTTGGCTCTCACTGAACATGGAGAGCGGTGAAGCGCTCTTGGGCTGCTCGTTCGGCACAAGGACGAAGACCGCCCAAGCAAAGCCAAGACCTAGCCGGCATGAGCCGGCGCGTTAACGCTGCTGTGGTGTACTGTATCGTCAGCACCTTTCCTTTGCCGAGGCGCTTCTCCATATATGACCTCCTACAGAGGAGGGCTGGCATCAAGGAGATGCACGGCGTCAACTGGGGAACATGGACAACATATACAAACACACACACACACACACACACTCACACATACACACACACATGACTCTGGCTGACATTTGTCCTTTAATGAATACCTGGACATCTGTCGGACATGAAATAGATACCCATCTCGTTGAGGTAATTATGTAGAAAAGGCTACTGTGATCTTGTAATTAAGCAGACATGACTTTATGGTAAGGTTTGTAGTCATCCAAAAAAGAAGACAAATAGAATGTTTATCTGATTGGTGCAAATCAGTGAATGGAAATAAATGTGCAATACTGATTACTTCTGCTGCTACTACTACTAACATACTAATTACACATCGCAGCTAAAAATGACACAGAATGTGACTAAACAGGCAGACCTGCCATGACAAATTAGATATCACCCAAGTATACTTTTATAAAAACAAACAAAAACTCTGCCGTGCACAGGATGCAGCAATTAAGAGCCCCTAATGACAGTAATTTAAGATTTTGTTCTGATCCAACTAGCGACTGGCAGAGTCTATCAATTATTACATTAAAACTGAGCAGCAGCTGCAGCTACAGCCGCCCAAATTGTTGCGTAGATTGGTGTCCTCTCCTTCCCTTGCTACAGGTGTAGACTGCGGTTCAAGCAGTTCATCATAATCTATTTGCACCCCTGCACCACCAGTTCATCGTTTTTCCACGTATGGGAGGGTCGAGGTTTGAGCCATTAGTGATGCAACGCATTTGCTAACAAACTCATGAGAAAAGTCACAATTTCCTATTAAGTCACAAACTTAAAATGAAGACATAAATATTTCCTTTATACAGATGTAAACGCAGGCCGGTTGTCCTTGACAAATGACATAGAAGGTATAGGAGATGTCCACGTTGGGATTAAGTGGCTGTGAATGCACTCACGACGACTGTTTGAGTTTATTGGCGCGAAGGCCTAGCACGAATGCGCGCGCAAGCATCTACAAAACGTTTAACTAGGATGCCCTCCGCACGTGGACCAAACATAAAATTCACTTTTCCCAGTGCCAGCATCCAAGCTGCCGCCGAGCTCCATCCGGCCATAACCCTTTACCCCTCGCATAAAGCTCCTCTTTCTGTCTTTTGTGCAGCCGCAACAAGCGAGACGATGTGTTGTAGCAGGGTTATCAAGTAACAGATTTCTCAAGCCCGGGCATGACCGGAGGTTTTTTTTTTCTACTTCCCCCACACCCACCATCGCCCCCTTCCATTTCAGAATACTCTAGCCTAGTAGACCGTGTAGCTCTCTGAAAATTTTCACGCGTCCAAAAGTTTCCAGAGGAGCAGATGAAGGAAGTCGTGGAGTGGATCAGCTGGCCTGCCGTCCTTAGCTGCGTGCCAGATCCCGGGATTGGCTGCAGGGCTGGGGGCCATCTTGACTGGCTGGCAGGCAAGAGGCTCGAACAGTTTGGTTGCAAGAAGAGGGAAGAAAAAACGAGGACGAGAATGAGTGGGTGTTTATATGCACAGGACCGGGAAACCGCAAAGGAGATAAATGTTTGCGTGTGTATTTGGGGTCGTGGATGATACAGTGAATTTAAATGCAGCTTTACAAGGGTTTGAATGCAAATCATGCTGGTGATTGATTTTTTTTTTTCTTTACTTTGACCTTGTGGTTTTGTGCTGTAAAATACGTGTTGTGTGATTTGGAATGGCTATGTTATGAAAGTAATAGGTTAACTCAGTCACACAGAGTCATTATTCATAATCATTAAAATGATCCTGGATTCAGTGATTAGTGCCAGACTATTAATAACTATGTCACTGAAATTGAAGACATCCACTTCATTTGCTATTATAAATAATAATAAATTCATTTTTGAATATTTGCCAGGGAGCGTACGCGCGCGCGCGCGCGTGTGTGTGTGTGTGTGTGTGTGTGTGTGTGTGTGTGTGTTCCATGGTCAAGTACTGCCTGAGGAGAGATCAGCAGCCTGTGGACGGGAGCAGCTTGCCAGGCTAGCAAGTGCAAGATCTGGGCTGTGAGCAGGCATGTGACTGGAGTGAAATGTTAAACCAAGGTCCTTTGTGTTATTGCTGACACTGAATTTCCGCTTTCCCCTAGAGATAAATACTCTGATTGGTTTAACATGGTCTGAACTCTTTTGCAATATGCAGACTTCCTGTTTCTGCTCCATCTGTTTTTTGTTTTTTGTTTTTTTGAAACTGGGCTTTGGTACGACTTCATTAATCCTCATTAATTTAATACAGTTAATGGGCCACAAACCTTATTAAATATAGGCCTCACATAGAAGAGCAAGAAAAAACAAAACAAACCAGGCGCAAAGTTTTGTCAGCCTCTGACTTGTTTGCATATGCATGCACTTCCTCAAGGCAGCCCACATACACCTGAAACACTGCAGCAAATTGCGTTCTTTTGACCAGGAGCACCTACGTGAACCAGCTATCAGAGAGTAGCCAGACTCGATTTGCGACCGTCAGCCCACAGCCGTGGTAGTCCCGCTGGGCCACGGCCTGACGAAGCTTGCCCTCATGCCTTATCACGCCCAGTCTGACCCATGCATAAATGGCTAGACTTTAATGAGCTGAACTGCAAAATGAACAGACTTTTCAGTGCTGTGGACCACAGTCACCTGAACTGGACACCACCCCATTTGACCAGTTAAATTAGGTGTGTTATGGCTGGGAAAATATGACCTGCATATTTGTTAAATAAAGATTTAAATTACTGTTAAAACTATTAACATGTTAATTAACATTAACAGTCATATATCAGATACAACAAAGCACTTAGTGATGTATGTCGTTAGTGTAGCCTGGATACAGTTACAGAGAGCATCTTCCACATATTGTGTGGGAACTACTGTGCAGTCCAGGCCTATATGTATATAATAGGAAAGTAACAATATCTTATTACATATGGCCACATTCTGGAGAGTATTCTTTAACAGCTGAAAGGGTTTTTATTACTATATATTTTTTTAAGTGTTCTTCAGGGACCCACTACTGTGGTCCGCCATGGTCTGTCACGTTGAGTTCTCTCTGAACAGCATACTGTAAATGTTCGGAAACAGCACATTACCACAAGAGTGGTAAGTGGCCTTCCTTCCAAAACCTCCTTTTCCCATTTGCCAACTACAGATTCTGATGGTTTGTGCCATTCCCTATTCTGAAATGACTGCTTTGCGCATGAATGTAGAATGGACTCTATTATATGTTTGTCTCATTGCGTGCAGTTTTGTTCTCTGCTTGGAGAACAAGTGTTCCTAAAAAGGGAGGGAAACGTGAAATTCTTAAAGTTTTGGGGACATTTTTGTGGTTTCCATGAAAAACTAAAACAGTCAAATGAGTGGTAGTGTTAGGGCAAGAGGTAGTGTTAGGGCAAAAGAGTTATACAAAAATCAAATCCCCCATAAAAATAATTGTTTGTATGTGTGTGGTTGTGTGTGTGTTTGTTTCATGCTTATTGTATTTGCTTTTTTAATATATATGCCTATTTATCTGTGTGGGCCACCTGTGCTTGCTATGTTTTCCACCCTAAGTTGTGGGTCATCCTCATTTGTGTAAATAATGACACCGCTCTGTGCAGCATGTGCTCCTCCGACCTCACTTACCCACCACTGAGTCCGGCTTCGCCGTCTGTCAAAACAGGCTTCCTGACATGGGTTATAGCGCTTCCCCCAAGATAATGTACACAAAACAACTGGTGTAGCCCTTATACAGAGTGCTTGACATATTAGAGGCAGCTTAGAAATACTGCACTGAAGTCTATATTGAACTTTAGAGCTGTTCGCAAGGGAATTGACACGTGTGTTGGGAACAGCACAGCACAAGCGAACAAAAATGAACAGTGTAAGGAAGTTCACATTGGAAATTTTTTCTGTCTGTTGATTTGCACAGTTGGGGTAAAGCTCCTTTCACTTCTGCTGTCAGCAGGTAGCTTTCCACTGCTGTGTTGCTGGACATCTTGTGCCCTGGTAAACCTTGAAAAGCCCCAGCATGGTAGTTCTTGTCCCACTTGAACTATTATTCCATTTGAAGGCACTTAAATGGGTTTTTATGCCCTTTGTTTGGCCATTTTCATTTACATTTACATTTACATTTATGGCAACTTACATGTTACTAGTCAAATATTTCACAGGAGCTGGTTACATGTGGGTAATGCCATTGCCTTTTAGCATTAGACTTGTTTCTACAAGGTACCAAAGCAGTGGCGATGTGGAATTGTGTTGAAAATAAAGTACTGTACTCCAAAGATGTTTTCATATTTGTGGTGGTGGTGGTTTGTTGTTGTTGTTTTTACTTTTATGTTCAAGATACTTCAGTTCCACACACACACACACGCACACACAAAAAAAAAACCTAGCTAAAATATTCATTGTTATTGTAATGCAGATTCTGGTTTGACAGTATCATCATGTGCTGTTTTTGCCCAGTTGCTTTAACTGCGCATTTGGACATTTGGCACAGAGTCTCTTATTTTTGTTTCTGTTCGCCCGTACTGTTATGGCGGAACCTGAAGCGTTCTGCATTAGCATGGCATTGTTGTTCTGCTTGCCCTTGTATGAGTACTACAGACTATGAACCTACTCGCTGCTGGGGCCCAAGATGTTTTCAAATCTCCTCTACCCATGTCTTGCTGAGGGTAGCCATCTGTTTTTTCATCTCCTGGTGGAGATCTGTCTGCTCTCGCTCTCTCTCTCTCTCTCTCGCTCTCTCTCTCTCCCCCCCCATTGAAGGACTGTGTGTGACACTTTGATTATGTCCGAATATTTTTTTTGTTGTTGTTCCCATTAAATTATTTTGTGGAAAAATGTTATGCTTCAGAAGAGTCATGTCACCTGATATCATTGCATACAGTTCAAGTGTCATTTTATGATGAGGTACTAAAGTGCCTCTCTCAGTAGTAAACATTGCCTAAGGACAGGGAAGGGGTAGCATATGGACTACCAGATTTATATTATTATGACACATCTGACCCTGTCATAGAGATTTGTTTCATGTGACTGAAAGATCAGATGAACCATTACAGTTAATTTTTTAAATGTAACTTATGTTTGCTTGCACCCAAGTTAAAAGTTGAATTGTCCCCATTAAATACAAGTACACTACACTAATGTAAACTGGAATTCACCTTACAACTAAATAAACATAATGTGTATTTGAAAATAAAGTTGAAATTTCTCTGTAATAGTAATGGGCTGTATGTAAAATAATTAATACACATTTAAAAAAATCATTTCTTAGTTCAGCATGGCAAGATTTAGCATCAGTGGATGTTCACTTGAATTGCCTGATTTGAAAAGTCCTTTCATTACTTTCCAAATTAATCAGGGCATTAAAAAGCAAAGCAGGGCTCGCAGTCAGGAGCTTCTTTCCATAAATGTGCTGATTCCAATACTAGTACATGAAAGGGTGACTTCCGCCATACATCAAGGTAATCGCTGTATCAGGCAGGAAATTGAAGCTAGAATAACCAGATACAAAAGAGATGACCACATCCTGCTCACGGGGTGGTTATTCCAAGTTCAAGGAGAGTTCAACCATAGAGGAGATAATGGCAGCGGGTCAAGTACGTGGAGAAGGTTCGCGTTCCGGCGGAATTAACTTTGGCAAATATACCATTTTCCAAAGGGAATAATTGTCTTTGTGCTTATGGCGGTTCATACCTCATTTGCTTTTCCATAAGTCTTTATTTTCCTCCCACTATTAGTTGGCTATGTCCATACCTTAGGCACATAGATAATGTGCTTCTTTTGGCTCATAAGGAATCTATTGCATATGTGAGCTGTAATGCAAATATATAGTGATAGTAAAGATTTTATTCTGAAACACAGGTCCCACTGCAGGAGAAATGACTGCCCATTAAACGGTCATTGTCCCCTGACTGATCATGCTCAAGAAAACTTGTTTTAAGCACATCTGATCATCAGATTAACTAGTAACCTACCAGTGAAAAACTACAAAGTATCTTGATATTTAATGTTTTGATATTACTATAAAAATGTACAGTATTTTTTTTTTTGTGCTATATACATTCATTAGACTTACCAGTATGTTATGAGATTTAAAATGCGCATTAAATTAAATGTTGATTAACTACGCAACATACAGCGCAGTTTTGAAATAACTGGGGAATTAATTCCTTAATTTTTGGCTGTGTATTCCAGAAAATTGGATTTGAAGTAAAACAATGGCTGAGGGTGGGCTTTGCTGCCTATTTCATTTAGTCCTATGCTGTCAGTACCTACCTGAAGTCTGTGACCAGTAGACGGCAGTAGATTTCAGGGATCTTCCCTGGTGATGGGCAACATCTGCCAGCCTGGCGCCTCCCTTTTCTTCAGCTCACCTGCCTCTTCTTCAGTTCCTGCTTGTTGAGGTTTTTTGCCTACAGCTTCGTCTTCAGTGAATGTAACACATGCACAGGCAGGGTTTCATTCAAGGGACCGACTCAACCAAGGTGGAGGTGCTTCAGATTTCTTCTGGGCTGCTTCCAGGTTTGACATTGCTAAGCACTGTCACCTTCACTTATTAGTGGTTTACATCATGTGCTAAATGTTCTGACATCATGCTGGGCTACAAATCTAGCCCTACATCCTGGATCATGTTCATGACCTCTTCAGTAGATTTTCTTCATGGCTTTAAGGCATTCTGCATTTATCCACCGCCATAGCCTGTTGAGTCCCATCAGGTCTCTTTCTCCTGCATGCCCTTGCTCCTCAAGTATGTACCAAACAGTTGTTCTTTGACCCACTCGAATTGCCGGTGTCTCTGACA